>NW_009633797.1:18346-20745 GCF_000690535.1 Cariama cristata
TCTTAACCCCTGGCTTCAGCAGGGAGGAGAACACTGAAGGGTTTTTTTGGAAGTGTCTTTCATTCCAGATCTGACATTTCCAGTAAGCGATCCCTGGAGAATATAGCACCCTTCGCATTAATGTGAAATCTGTTCTTTTCCCAAAGCCAGCCTGCACCACAGCCCTTTGGTCAAATCCAAACCAGCATCCTTGCCAATGGGATACACTGGAGAGAGAATGGGCTGAAGCACAAACGTGACTTGTGGCTGGTTGTACCGGACTTGCCAGCATCCTGGGTCAGACCCTGCTTCGCATGTGGAATCTGGACCCGGGAGTCTCTAGCAGGGATTCTCTAAAACTTCAGATTCCTGCCTCATTTCCTTCACAAGACAGCATTTTACTGCATTTTTCCCAGCTGGATCCAGACTGTAGTCTCAATTTGCTTGCCAGGAACCAGAGTAGCTCTGAAAATTGGACCCACTTCTAAGCGGTACCAACGAGGTCTGGATGCAGTGGTCAATTTTTAATCAAAGGCTATTCTTTGGAGTCAATCATTTTCCTTATTGCTTGACTTTTATCCCCTATCTCTATCCTGTTAGGAAAGTCTAGACAATTGGGAAAAGCCAAATTTAAGAGAATCAGGTTTCCTGAGGAATTTCCAGCTACGCAATAAGTTGCTATTTCCCGTTGAACAGCAAGTTCTCAGCTTTGAGAACTCTCAGCCTCTCTCAGGAATTGTAGTCTCTTAACATGTCAGCCTGGGAGAGAGAAGACAATTTGGAGCAGCCTGCAGGCACAGACAGACACACACACGAGAGCAGGACATGGCAGAGAAAGCATTCTGCACGCATGCAAAGGAGACTCCTGCATTTGGACAGCTTTCCTGGGCTTGTTTGTCTGCAGGGTGTCCAAGGGAGGAACCAGTAAAGAAACAACCAAGCCAAAGGATATCAGCTTCTCTCCCCAGGGAGGCTGGATTGTCATCTATTTTGCTTATTTCAGCTTCCGTACCCAATTTCTTTGAGTCGCACCAGTAATCGTTGAGACAGTTTTACAGCCTAGTACGCCACGCAGCTCCGCGGGCTCTGACAGACTGCTGTGGGGGATTTTTATTATTTTTTTTGTGAAGGTCTGAGTTAACTCTATCATGACTTATAGCAGCTTCCTTGGATAACTGCACTATTCCATCCACCTCTGGCTCACGTTTCAAAGGGTGGCAAGTAGCGGTTTCATAAGGCGAGGCTATCGGGGTATCAGTCCCCCCCGGCTCCAAGATGATTCCCTGCTGCTGCAACCCATTGACAGCAGGGAATAGAGCAAACCAGCAGCACAGGATGCTTTCTGTTCCTATCAGCAAACTGGCTGTACTTCAGGTGAGCTCTATTTTTAGAGGTTTGTCTAAATCTTGCCAGGTTCCACTGAGTTCTTAGCTTGGTCGGGGGGGAAGCAAAGACATTGATGAATGGGCTTCCGAGCACCCATCGGACCCGCATCCAGTCACAACAGGAAAGGGAAGCCCTACATGGTTTGTCAGTTCCTATCAGGAGACACCACCTGGCCCCCACTTTGAGCACAGCTGCGTCAGTGCTGGCCAAGCCATGTTCCCTGCTCACAGCCTGGAATTCAGAAAAGAATGAGGTTGATTTTCCATCAGCCTCAATACCCAGGTGACAGCAGGTCTCCTTCTCCGATGGCAGCAGGGGAGCAGAGATACCAGTCATTGTATTTTCACCCTCATACCAGCAGCCTTTGAGACTAGAGAAGCTTAATTTCAGAATAAGCGTAGTTTGAAAACTAGCACGCTGCGATGGAACAGTTTCAGCACTTGTGTGGCTACAGCAGAGGAGCACAACTGGACCAGTCTGGGACAGGGCTTTCCAGAGCTCCACTTCAGAGGTCATTTCCCTGGTCCAGGCTGCTGCCAGAAAGGAATCGACTTCATTTTCAGGGTTTAGAACTGGACTGCCTCTAAGGTAGGCTTTGCTGAGGGCTCACTTTTCATCTGAAGCTTTTCAGCCCCTCTCAGTAATAAGGCAAAAAACATCTGAGCAGGAACAAGGCTTCAAGCACAAAAAACAATCACCCTTTTTGTGTGAACCCAGCAAGGCAGCTGGGGAGTGAGTGGGAGGAAAGGGAATGACTCCCTGCACTATCAGCAGGGCTCCTCCAGCCCGGCTGACCTCGGCTAGCTCGCTCTGTGCTCCAGTAACTCTTGGAAACTTGTCCCCCCCATGCTGGTTAGTGTCAGAGTGGTGATTTTCTCTCCAGCCTCCACACCAGCCCCTGAAAGCCCTTGGTTTATGACTCTTCTCCTCCCACATGCCCTGCCTCGCCTTTTCACAGGGCTTAGCATGGGATGAGCTCCGAGTCAGATCCGAGTTTCTCCTTCAAGGCATCAATTCTTCATTTTCCACATGTT
>NW_009633797.1:20759-51500 GCF_000690535.1 Cariama cristata
ATGCCTGTTGGTCCGAGGTTTTGGTGCACAGGAGCCACAGACAGGATGAGACAATCAACGTGCTGCCCCACATAGCAAATGCTGGAGAAAAGTACTACTTTCCATCACATCAAAGCCAAAGCAGGGGGACATCAGCAGAGCCAAGGATAAAACCACACAACAGCCTACCACCTTCCCCTACCCCATCACCATCTCCCACAGTCTTTCCATGTGGAAGTCTGGTTTTTCTGGCACAAAAGAGCAGAGCCAGTGAGGCTTCTGGAGCAAAGCAAGCTCAGGAGGGAAAGCATGCGGGTCAGCAGAGGCTCTGTCCCTGGGCAAGGCTCCCACTCCCCACATAAACCAACACTCAGCAGCTGGCAAGAGTCTCACACATCCTTTTTTGCCATCACAGACTGAGTTTGAGGTCAGCCATTTGATAAATTAAAAGGATGGAGGAAGGCTGCTGAGATTTCCAAGTAGGCTTCGTTCTGCAGGCTGAAGGTAAACTTGCTGCTGAGCATCAGGGACCAACTCCACTGTGGGCCACCTGATGTAGGCAGAAGCTTAACCGCATCTGAGGCCGTGTGGCAGTCAACATGTGGGCTATAGGGAACATGGGCCTGTAGGATTCAACTTGAACTCATTACTGGAAAGAGCCATACTGAGATCTGAGAGGGGAAGACAAGCTTGCTAAAAAAATCTAAAAGTAATGAGAGGGGAAGGGTGGAAAAAAAAAAAAAAGACTTCCTACCATCAGGAAATTGCTGTTTACAGTTGAAAGAAGGCAGGTGGGGCACAGGCTCCTAGATTAGAAAACCTGTTGCATAAACAAGCTTGAAGGAAGCAGAGGGTTCTGCTGGGAAATGCTATGCCCGAGAGCTCTCATTTTCCTATCGCAAGTCCTGCCAGCCCTATACGCCTCCCACGTCAGACTAGGGAAATAGTTGCAATTCCAGAAGTCCATAAAGAAAGAGGTGACTCTATGCATGCAAAGCAATCAAAACAATCCCCATCTATTTTGGGGATAAAAGACTTTTGTTCTTGAGCTGGGTGCTGTAATGCCTGACCCAATGATGAAAGAACAACGAGAGCAAAAATATTCCCCCACAAATAAGTGGTACTCTTAGACAGTAACATCCTCTCTGCTCTCCACCCTTCCATGGAGGCACAGGCTCCTCTGCAGAGGTGAATTTGTTTCTTCTGTTACGAAAGAAGAGAGGTGATGTGAATGCAGAGTCCCATCCGGCCACCCACCAAGGGAAACATCATCCACTTTCTCTCTCTGCAAATATTTAACCAAAGCTTCTCTTGCCTAGCAGGCAAGCAGGCTCTGTCCTTAGAGTTCCAGATCTCACACCCAGGCCTGGTCCCTGCTCTTTGGCTTCCCATAGCCAAGGTGGTCAGCACAGAGGGCTGCACCATGGACTTTTCAGGAATAAGTCACCAGTCCTGGACACTGGTCTATGCATGCTTAATTTAAGCATAGAGGATAATTGTCACCAGTTTTCTTACGACTCTGGGAAGCTTATAAACATTTGGACATCGAGTGTGTTGGAAGAACTAGAACTGGGGTTGCAATGCGTGGCAGTGGAGTACTTTGCCAAGCTCGCCGCTCTCAGTTAGCAACACCAGCAATTCATTTACATTTCCAGGGCTTCCTAGTTTAGCTTTTCATATTGGTATGATTATCCAGTCCAAGTCACACCCCTTACATCTTGCATATAGTCAACCTTAACAGCAAATGACCTAGAGCTCTGCCACTAGATAACACTGACTACCTCCCATGCCTTGAAATTGGGATATGGAGAACTAGTAAAATGCTGCAGGTATTTCTCACTAGATTAGTCAGTAAATATATATTCAGAGCCACCCCAAATTGCCCTGAAATAAGTGTACTTGTTTTAGCAATCTCCCCGGGTGAGCACTGACACAGTCCTTTAGCCTTTTCGAATAAACAGACCTTGCCTTCTACCCCATCATACTCAAGGTATCTGAGGACCACCACCAACAACAACCTTCTTTACAAGGGAGTTCTTACCCACATCTCTTTCAACAGATGCCTGAAGTAGCATCAAGTAGCACCAAGTAACAGATCTGTGCTGACATCTAACTCTGTGACTACACTCCTCGCTTCCCTACAGGAGAGGAAAGAGGAATCGATCCAATAAGAAGCATGACTCAGGTTGGAAAGGAATTGAAGGCTCTTGTGGGGGTTCTAAACAGATTAGCCTTGTGGAAATCTGCCACTGCAGCAAATTCCTAGAGAATGATCCTAGAAACCCCCCAAAAAGGCAACAGGTCACTGAGAATGCCGCTAGATGTTCAGAGAAATTGCATATCAGAAACAGCAACAGAGAAACAGCTAAACACACAGGAACACAGACCCACATCTCTAAACACGCTTATACTCAAATCCTGGTCTTTACTGAAAATGTGAAAATCTGTAATTCCGGCTACTCCTCCCCTCCCCAGCTGCAGTACTGAACCAAGTAAGAAATGAAGTAATACTTACCACTTCCACAGTCACCTTCACTCCTAATTCTCAAAAGAGGAGGATAACCAAAGCTGTAGCTATATAGATGGGATACGGGGCAGAAAAGAAGGGAGGAAGTAATCACCCTTAGGCACACTCAGCTGGTAATCTCAGGTGGTGCTAATGCTGTTCAAGAGAAGTGGCAGGGAAGCTTCGTCCAAATTGGGCTGCCCTAAGCGTGGGGTCTGCCCTCATCGCTCGTCCTGCTTGCATGTCCATCATGCAGAGGAAGTCTGGCAGATCCTGTTTAGCAGAGTTCTCCCACTCATGGGGTGTTTTCTGCCTCTGCGTCGCTTCCTGGCACCTGTCAAGGATATTGCTGTTCGGATCCTTTCCCCACGAAAGGCACTCAGAAGTCAGAGCTTCTCTTTTCGTGTGCTCTGGCTCTGTCCTCATCTCTGTGACTGACAAGTTCTTGAGAGGCCATTGCAAGGTTGTCAGGAATGGAGATGACACTTGAAACATGATGGAGAGGCGTCACGGAGGGGTAAAGAAGAAAAACAGATGCAGAATGGAACTGTGAAACAGAAAAAAGAGAGCCTTTTGTTTGCAGTCTTCCCCTGAAGCTGTTTATGTTATTGTTTGCATCATTACACATGGAGGCTACCAAGACCTTCTCTCCTTGCACAGAATTCCCTGCAAATCTCCAACGCAGTGGTGAAGTTCTGGGAGTTCTTCACCCTTCTCTCCTGGGCCTTCAGACTAGTCTGTGGGTAGATGTGAGAAGACACTCTTTGCCCCAGTTTTCATCAGCCTTTGCTAGCTGGAGAACTCAGCAAAAATGCAGTCTTCTCATCCCTACGTGCTAGACCTCTGGCCATAACTGGAATCAAACATTGTCCAGGGTTTTAGATCAAAAAGCAGACACTCAGTTCTAGTGCAGTGATTCCTGGACTCTTTTTTTGTTACAGTTGTTCATTAATCAGCGATGACAAGACTTTCCTGTGTTGCAGTTTTGGAAGGAGCATGAAGGCTGGAGACTGAGCCTACGTCATGTATGCTGCAGTCAGGATCCGAAATCCTTCTGTAACGGTGTTAAAGAGGATGCCAGCAGGAACGCAAAGACAGGTATGTCCTAGGGTAGACCATGGTAAGGCACCCTGCACACGAGGAGTCTCAAGCCCAAAGAGACATTTTTTAATTTCTGGTTGTGAATGATCTAGACAGTGGGAGGAACTCCAACAGTGACCTCATGAAAATGCCTTGTGCCAGAGAAATATTTGGCCATGCTTTGGAGAGAATTTTTCTTGTCTCCAGTGGGTTTTGCTCAACAGCCATATCCAGCAGGATGGACAGTGAGATGGTGCATCTGTTCCGAACAGCCACTGCCCTGGGGTACAGGCAGGAGAACAACCTCTATCGTCTGTGCGAGCCACCAGACAAGAAAGGGGACTTGCTGGTCTCCAGGTTTTCCTTCTAATCGTTGTTAGTGGAAGTGTGCGACTTACTGTGAAATTGTTCAGAACGTATCTTTATTGCTCTAGAGAAGCGTTTTCCTTCTTCTGGAAATGGAGTTGTTCTGTGTATAAGAATAGCTGCTGAAGTGTCAGCATCCACCCCAGCATCTTTCCCAATTCACATTCACAGTGGCAAGAGAACCTGCTGCTGTAGCACTCGGCATTTTTTGCTGATTGCAAAGCACTCGGCATGCTGCAAAATACTGCGTACTATTTCCAGAGAAGATTGCGGCGCACGGTATCCTTCTGTTAAGAACAGCCCAAGAGAGGCAGTTGGAGGCACCAATATCGTTGCCTTGGGATTTGACCTTTATTTAAGCCCACGAATCCAATGTAAATAATCCCTTTTTCGCATCAAACCCCTGTATTGAGAAGCTGGCAGCTACGCTGGGATGAGGGTTAACTTTCCATCATTGACAACGATGACCCAAAGTATCCTTTCTGGTGAAAATGAGGGAATTCTCCTCCTACAACATTTGTACCCCAAGAAATCTCAAACTGTATTTTTCCAGCTCACATGTAATAATAAACCGTGTTCTCCTTCACCGCCGTCTTGATGAGACAACCCCAAAGGTGCATCACACCCTTTGGCTACCACAGTTGTGTGGCTAAAATTATGGCAAGGAGTGATGAGAAGTTAAATGATGAAGGCGAGCACCAAAAAACCCTATCAACAAAAGGCCCTCGATCGGAGAAACCAAGCAGTTGAGGGGAGTTCCACCCACAGCACCTTCGCAAATCCCAAGGAAATCTGATTTGCCAAGTGCTAACAGGAATGGCCTGGCACGCGTAGGCAGGCGGGCACAGCACCCTGCCTACCTACCGAGAGCAAACTAGAAAAATTACACACTTATCCACACCCTTATTCAGCTGCGGGACATCCTTAATTGCAACAAGGCAAAAGGGTTTTCTGTCTTACCCCTGCTCACTCTTTTTACGTATTGCGTTATTAATAAGTATTGCATTATTAATAAGAAGTAAAGCAGAAGGCTGAATGAACTCTTGCCCTGTAACCTGAATGAAAACCCTCTTGGAGTCTGAAGAAATTTGACTGATTTCCTCTCTATGCTTCTTTTTTTTTTTTTTCTCGGGATTTCTAAGTATCTGGAGTCCAGTTGTGACTAGAAAGCAAATGCCAGAATATCACAAGTGTTTGCCTGGTGCGGTTGGCCCTGATGGAGTCAGGCAGCAACAGCAAATTACACGGCAACTCGGTGTCCAGCAGCAGTGGGAAGGGCAGCTGGTGCCTGCCAGAAAAGCGATCTTTGTAAAAGCATCCGTCCCCAAGAGCTGATACAATTCCACCCTTCTTGTCCATGGGTCAAGACCTCATGAGGGGAAAGGCAGTCTGAGAAAGGAAAGCCATCTCCAAGAAGAAATAAGAGCTATCCAAAAGCAGTTTGCAGAAAACCGGTTGGATCTCTTCCCTCCATGTACTGGTGTGATAAAGCCTGGGTCCCCAGCAGGAAAGCCGGTCCCTGAACGTGCTGCGTAGCTGAGCTCATTTCAGGAGATAAGGACATTTCTTTTCCAGCTGGACTCGGCTAAGGCTTGTTCCTTTGGAGGAGCGAGTGCTGTGGGAGCGGAGGGACTCTGTTCACATCTCAGCAGCTGACATAGCTTTTGCGGATGATTTAGGAAGGAGAAGGGATCCAGGATGGCTGAAAAGGTGGGACGCTGAATGTAAGGGCTGGTGGCCAACATGGGACCACCATCATCACAGCTGAAATAGAAACCAAAAGGCCAAACTCTCCCTGCTACCACTGACCCCAAGGACAGACTGGGTCACAGCAGTCTGAGGGCTTCCTAAAGCCATTGGTGTGGAGGGGCTGAACTAGGCCCCCAGGCCCTTTTTCATGGCAAATATTCCTCTGTTTTTACCGTCTCTTCCTCTAAGCTCAGCCACTGACCAGGTGCAGTCGCCTCGAGGAGTTTTCCTCTGGGTCCCCCATGATGCAGAGCTCTTATAACCCTTTCCTCCTCACATGTGCAATAAAATACTGTTGCAGCCCAGACACTGTATTTTATACTGATAAACAAATGGGTCGTATGTCAAAACCATATCCAGAAGAATTAGTCATGCTGCTTTGAATACCTCTCCCTCCATGTACATCTACACGCAGAGATCCACACGCAGCAGGAGTGAGATACGCAGCCTCGGAGGAGCCCTGTTTAATGCTCGTGCATGCAGCATCAAATTTCTAGATAGGGACGGTGTCTTTCAAACTGGACAATAAAGATCTCTGTAACTCTGTTACCGTCTGTGGGAACGGGCTATGAACAGTCTGCTCTGCAACACTGGCTCAGCGGGTCTTCCCAAAATGTGCTAAGCAGACCCCCAGCCTCAGCATCACAAGCGATGCTGAAACAGCCTGGATCAGTGAGCAGAAGCTGGTGAAGGAGTCAGGAGGACTTTTCAGGAACAAAGCAGATATTCTTGGCTTTCAGCAACAAGAGGCTTATGTCTGGGAGGAAGTCGGCTCCCCTGGTTTCTATTTTTACTTCTGCTCATCTGTTTAGGGTCTAGGGCTTGGTTTCCTTAGCTCTATACTATGTACTTGGGAAACAATGAAAGCAGGCACAAGTGAAGCTGGCAGCATCTGAAAGCAGAGAAGCGAACCAGACAGCACCGCTCTTTTCCTGACTGGTTTGTTTGGGATTTTGTTTTTAACCTTGCTTCTTATCTCTCCCTGAGGTCCACACAAACCATTGAAAACCAGTCCAGCCCTGCACATCCTGTCTACTTTATACCTGCTGGAGGGTTGCCCACCGAGTCTCAGGGGGGAGAAGCACGTCAGTATCTTCTGGTTTGATCCAGCAGCCCTTCCCCAAACGGTTTGCTTGACCTTTATGATGCTGAGCCCACGAGTTGTGTCGACAGCGGAACAAATTGCTTCGTGCAGAGATGTCCTGTCTTACAAAGCAGCCTCAGAGATGGGATGTCTAATCAATCTCCAGCACCTAAAAGGGCTGGGGATGGCTTTTCAGCTCCCCGCTAAGTATCCAGTAAGATAACTTGGGCCAGTAGACCTGGTCAAAGCCCCAGATTTCCAGAGCCTGACAAGTATAGGCTGAAACACCCCAGGAAAAGAAAAAGGACAGCTCTGTTTCCCCTTCCTCCTCCCCAAATGGCTGTCACAAAAAGTTACCTTCAATGGTATTAAAGGCAGGCCACAGCTGAGCTGTGCCTCCGGGAAATCCTCAACAGCCGTTAATCGTGTTCTGCTCAGTCTCACGCCCTGGAGATGCCAGGGATTTGCCAAGGGGCTCACTAGCAGCAAAGGATGTTATGAACATCAAATCCCAAGTGCGGATTGCTTCCACAGCGACACCCACTAAAGCCAACTGCATTCCCATGGTTTCTTCTGTAGACCAGGGACTCGAAGCCAGCTCCCTTCACACTCTCGACCACTTGCCCTTTCAGTTCCCAAGCTGGGCCAGTCACTTTTTCTTTGCAGTTTTCACTGCGTTATCTAAAACCATCTTCCTTATGCAGGTTCTCATTCCTTTACACTCACTGGAGAGAAACGGGATAGGTGCAGGCGTTGGGAAGTTGTGATTATTCCCTTGCGCCGATAACCAGATCAGTTGCCACACGTCACAAAGGCTTTAACATACTTCAGCGGCCTCCTGCTTGGTGCCATGCAGATAAAAAAGTATTCACAAAAGCGTCGTTTTAGCACATTGGTTTATTAATGCTGAAGAGCAGGAGCAGAGCAGGGCTTTCAGGTGAGCAGGAGGAATTAATCTTCCTGTTCAGTGCCACGTCCCTGCTGCCACGGAGTGAGCGGCAGAGCCAGCACCTTTGTAAAACGCATGCTGGCTGGCTGGGTAGCTGCATACAACTCCTTAAATGCTCACCAGCTGGCACGGCTCAAGAGGCAACCCAAAGTTAGGATGCTCTTTAAGGGCCAGTGCCCCCTTCAGTAACTCTCACTCATCTTACTAAGTGCAGGGAATGTCCTGAGTAAACATCTTTTTGCTCCTCTTTGCAGTTGGCTCAGGAAAGAGGAATCGTTAGGCCTGGATTCAGGGAAGGAATCCAAGGACAGGTCCCCCGAGCAGCGCTGCCAGCAAACCAGCATTCCTGGAGCACAGCTTTAGATTGCACTTCATTTGGTGTAACGAGTGTAGATGCTGAGGGTGTCCCTCGTCCTCCACACTCCTGGTGACACAGCCACACAAAGCCCTTTGCTGTGTGGCTAGGGAGGAGCTGGCTTAGAAAACCGACTGGGATCGAATTCCTTCTGGCATTCCAGTGCTCCCACCCACAGCACGGTCTGGTCCCGACACATCGCAGGCTGTCCTGCTTGCCCACATCAACTGCCAGCATTTCCATGAACTCATGTATTGGCAGAGAGGATAAATACAAAGCAAAACCGTGACAGCAGCAGCAACCCTTGCAGCGCTGAGCATCCAATGTGGACAATTCATGGCTCTTCTCATGAAAAGTGGCTCTTTTGTTGGTCTGATAAATGTCCCTATTTTTCCCACTGAGAGCAGATCCCAGTCAGAAGCTGGAGAATGGGGTGGAGATCCTTTGCTTGGGTTGCCACCGCAGAAGCCAGGAGCATTGCCCAGCCTGCCTCTGCATTGCTCTTTCACATGGGAATGATGGCAGCCCCTAACAATCTTGTTGCCAGAGTTAGGCAGAGTGATTATTCCCGTCAGCAGCTCAGGTCTGTGGGAGTCAAGTCCGTATTCAGCTGCAGCAGTGGTTAGGCTGAGGTCAAAGGGAAGGCAATGACGCCTGGCTTGGGAGGTGACCGCTGGCACTTACAGAAAATGTGTGCATTGTGCTGGGACACACTGACCCCCTGGAGCTTTCTTTTGTGAAATGACATTGGTTTCCAGCAATAGATCATAGGATCATACTGTGATATTCTTCCTCTCCCTTTGCATTTTTCAGCCCTCACCAGCTAAACAGGACCAGATCTGGCCAAAACTCCAGTGACAGATGCTGTTAACCAGGCATGACCTTGCCTAGTCAGAAGGGATTCAACCCAGAATCAATGCCCAGGTTCATGGTCGCAAGCAGATCCTGCAAGATGGTAACGCTGAGACAAGGCTTGAATTGGAACATGGATCCAGCCGGTGTGTTCAATGCCACTTCCACCCAATCCCATGGCTTTGTGGTTTCTCAATCTGGGCATAAACCCCTATGAAGCCAATTGTGTGTTGCCTTCTTGGCATCCGGGATGCTGGCTGTAGTCCCAGGTAGCCAACAGGACAGTGTCCAGGACCGGCTGTCCCAAATCAAGAGGTCCCAGGCTGGTCTGGATGCACCGCAGAGCACTTCGTGTTCCAGACTCAGCCTCACAGCACCATCTTGAGGCCCGGGCACACAAGAGAAAGCCGCTCCTCCGGGCACAGAACAAGCTACATCACACATTTGCAAACAATATATGAAATAAGGGGAAAATCCACCCTGGAAGATGACAGACAGCTAAAGGGAGACCAAAAAACCAGAGGCCAACCCAGCTATGCTCTTCCAGACGCAAACCCAAGAAACATCATGGTCCTGATCGGCCCAGTCCTGTCTCCTGGCCCCCACATCTGGTGTAACAGCTCACAAAATGGCAGCTCACTTTCTTCTAGCGTATCACTGCACTTGTGCAGCAGAAGGTTTTGCGGCACAGAACGGAGTAGCTAATCGGTTCTTCTAGAGTATCACTGCACATGTGCAGCAGAAGCTTTTGCGGCACAGAACGGAGTAGCTAATCGGAAGCTGCTACTCAACGCATCCTTTAGGAAGTCCCAGACAACACCTAATGTTGCACAACCGCTCCATCCACAAGAGCTACGTAAGCTGATAGACAAACTGACATAAATCTGATTTCATTGGAAATGAGTCCCCTTCTGCCTCCTTGAGAACCAAAGTGATTTTTCCGCCTTGAAATTTCTTAGGATGAACAAACATACCACGAGGACTCAAATGGGTGACAACTTCTGGTGCCTGGAGGTGCCAGGCAATATCCCAGAACACAGCGGAGACCTCCAGAGTCCGTGGCATCATCTGCGCCCAGCCTGGCTGGGCCTTGGGAGCCTGGCTATTAACACGGTTCCTCACGTAGGGAAACAAAGGCACTGAGTTACTGGGGACAATTATTTGATTGCACTTTATTCCCCCAAAAGAAAAGGTTTGCTTTCCAGAAACACTTCTGTGTTGGTGATGCCCAGGTTCTTCTGTTTCTATAGCCTGTCAGTTTAAAGTGAAATCTTGATTTCTGGTCATCACAGACTCCGACAGCCTTTTTTCTACTTCTTTTCCAGTTTGCGTTTTTAATGCGCAGACCTCTGAACAGAGATGAGTCATGGTAATTCGTAGGGTTTTTCTAAACTGCAGTCTTGAGGTCTCAAAGAGACCTGGGAAGTACTGTCTACAATGTCTACCAGATGTACCCTTCCAGACTTTTTGTGTTACTATTTAATACTTTTTTTTATAAAGTTTATTTATTTTCACATTCTTCTGCAACTCTTAAACAACAAGCCCTTTGGCAATGATGCTTGACAGATGGCTTCAGAGCAGTATTAGCATTTTAACTAGGTGGAGGCATTGCTGTACCACCAACTTGGGTTAAATCACCACTTTCTTTCTCACCTTTCTCCCTCCCATTTGCACAAGGGCTCTCACAGTCAGCATCCCAGTCAAGACCCAGGGGAATATTCCCAGGACAGGACTGCAGGCTGTGACCCATTCTGCAGGCACTTCCATACTAGGAAGATCAGTGGACTAAGTGAAGGAGCCCTTGGCAGGCACTCCCTGATTATTCTTTCTTTAATTGCTTCCATTCATTCAAACCAAATTTTCCAGTAGAGCTGGGAACAATCACCAGTGCCTAGTTAGCTCAGTGAACGAGAAGGGAGGTGAAGGAGGACAACGGAAATTTCCCCAGAGATGTTCAAGTTACAATTAAGCAGTTAGCAACACAAATATAGAGATCAAAAGAAATTGTCCAGCACACATGGCATTGGAATTATATTACCATGCAGATCCCTGCCAAATTAGCCTAGAAAGTTATTCACAGAAAACTAAGCACATGAAGTATTAAACAGGGGAACTTCAGGCTAGAAATGAGGAGGCATTTCTTCCCAGAAAGGGAGGTGGAGTCCCCATCCCTGGAGGGGTTTAAGGAAAGCCTGGAGGTGGCACTTAGTGCCATGGTCTGGTTGACACAGGGGTGTTAGGGCAAAGGCTGGACTCGATGATCCCGGAGGTCTCTGCCAACCAAACCGATTCTGGGATTCTGGGATTCTGCGGTGAGACTGAGAGCAACAGCCAACCTCCTATAAGCATTTTGCAAGAGACTAGTAACTCTTACTCTTAGGAAGAACCAGAACCCCTCCGGGTGCGAGTGCTTGCAATTCACATTAAGCTTGGTTCCTTCTTAACACATCTTGCTGTGCCCTTGAGGGTGCAGGAACTATCCCAAGAAGAAACCCAGAGGCCCAATCCCTTCTTTTTGCTACATGCTGCATGGCCGTAACTGGGATCATTCCCAGAACCAGCCTCCCTGCCTGCACCACTCCCAGTGCTGACAGAGCACCCCGCGGGAGCAGGTCGGATGCTCAGTTCCCAAGTCTGACTCGGTCAATAGCACTGGTGGGCAGTTGTACCCTTACCCTTGGATCTAACAGTCGGGATTCAACTTCCTATGGTGGAATGTACGGCAGGTTCCAGCTTCCTTTCTGCTCGCCTCCCTCAAAGGAGGAATTTAGCATCCTTCCAATAAATGCTATGTTGTCCTTGGCTCTAAAAGAAGATCTTCCTGATTTCAGTTCAGCTTGACAGATGGTTCTTATTTGCACTGCCCCCAGCTGAGTGCTCCAATAACCAAAGGCATCAGAGGACCAATACCGAGTGGAAAGCACTGGGAAATGGCTTAAACCTTCCAGCTAGAATTTTTGCTGGACTCAGAGGCTTCAACTGGCAGACATGGGGAGGCAGGGAACTGGTTATTCAATTCCTGGTTTCCACTGGCTTAGAATTTCCCTGTGGTTTCTGCAGGTTCTGCATTCCCTTGGGCTGAAGCCATTTACCCCGCTGCAAATCTAGAGCATTCACTGCTTTCAATAACGCTAGGCCAGGTCTATGCTTGTGTGAGACAAGAATTTGTTCTTTATTTCAGGAGCGCCTGGGCTTACTCGCCACTAGCTCCTACGTGCAGTACAAATCAGAGAAATTCCTTAATAGGCCCGTATGTTGAGAGAAGCTTTTCCTCTTGCCACTTGTGGAAACCTTCTACTAAATCCATATATAATCTGTAGATTAAGTTATCCACAGCGACGCTGAGGCCCATGACAAAGTCTGCCCATGGAAGTGGAGGGGTGATGCCGTCAGCTCCGTGTCGTCACGTTGGACAGACTATAACAGCACTTCCTTGCAAGGAGGAAAATTTAATGAATTAGGGCTCATTCCCTCCCTTGCAGGTATATTGCACTTCTTCTCTTTCACCTTCTGTAAATCTGGCTCAAAGAAGCTGTCTCGTATCGTTCATCCTAAGAGTCTATCCTGCTATGGCTGAAGGTAAATTGCCTCCTTGGCACTGACTCTCAGCACTTTCAGCTCTTTCTGGGTGATTTTCTATTCTAGGAATTCACACTGTAGAAATGAAATGCTCCTGCAAACGTTGGTTCATTTCGCAAAGGACAGAGTAATGTTTCCAGCATGCTATTCTGGATATTTTTCATAGCCTTGAAGAGTTCTTCATGTCTTACCAGCCTGGCTGGGTCCCACTCGCAGGTGATGAAGAAGAACTCTCAAGCTGATGCTCCTGACTAAAAGGAGAGTTTGTCCTAAGGACTTCATCACTGCGAGGCAGAGCAGGAGAGCTTGTGTGCCCTTCGGCAATGGCTGATTCAAAGACCTGGCAGTCCCTTATCAGACCAGATGCATGATCAAAAAAAAAAAAAAAGGGAAAAAGAAAGGGAACATGAAAATCATGTGAGTAGGACTGGAAGGGACCTCAAGAGTCTGCTCTTCTCAGCCCCAGGAGAAACCCAATGCCACCCACAGATACGTATAATAAGTGCTTTAAAATGCTCCTGGTCGTTCTAGGTAACTCCACCATCCTCCCCGTTCTTCTAACGCACTGAGACTATTCCAGGGCATGAGAGGTTGCTGTCCCTGCAGTCTTGTGCAGGAGAGTGTCCCAGCTTTGTGGCCTCTCCCATGAAAAGCCATTATATTTATAGTGGTGCGAGTACTATAGTATGCGCATCCACTTTTAAAAGCGCTGCTGTTGCACAGCATTGCCTGCAAATACCACTTTTGCCTAAAAAATCAATGATACACGCTCACAGCACCCCTCTTTTACCAGCCCTCCTGCTATTTTCCAAGGGCTTCCCAGCAGTTAGATGCCTGATGTTTGCCTGGAAGCCTGACTCAAAGTCGGGAATGCTGGCAAACACAGACGTGTGTACAGGCTGATGAGGAAACCTGTATTGCTATAGCAGCTGAGCCGCGGACTGTTGAGCCTGGGCTGTGGGACTCCTTCTGAAACCTTGTCTAGGTGTCTGAAAGTCGGTCCTTAGGTGCTCTAGCTGGCTATGAAGCAGAGGAGCAGCGTGAGCAGCTGATAACAAATTAAAAGGAAAGGGATAATAAATGAAATACTAAATACTGATAACCAAGAATACCTTTCTGTGTTGGAGAAGCCACCTGGAAGGGTGAAACGGAGGCACACGAGCAGCATCAACAGTTCTAATGAACCCCTTAGTTGTATTATTAACAAGAGACAAGTGAAAGCCTGTAAAAAGGACTCATATATTTTGCTCAGCTGCATGGTTGCCCTTGTGTACATTTGTGTGCGTGTGTGGATTCAGGGGTCCATATGAGAGATGGGGACAGACTTTTTAGCAGGGTCTGCTGTGACAGGACAAGGGGTAATGATTTTAAACTAAAAAGAGGGTAGATTTAGACTAGACATAAGGAAAAAATTTTTTACAATGAGGGTGGTGAAGCATTGGAACAGGTTGCCAAGAGAGGTGGTGGAAGCCCCATCCCTGAAGGCATTCAAGGTCAGGCTGGATGGGGCTCTGAGCAACCTTATCTAGTTGGAGATGTCCCTGCTCACCGCAGGGGTGTTGGACTAGATGACCTCTGAAGGTCCCTTCCAGCCCAAATGATTCGATGATTCTATGTTCCCAGGTATGACATAGGAGTGGCCATGCAACTGTGTGTCTTCTGTTTTCCTCTTTGCCAGAGCAGCTGCTTCCAGCCCTGGTGTGAAGGACTAAGTCATGATTAAACACCCACCGAGACACGGCATCTTTCTAGTGATTTCATTGGCTTTGGATCCGGATCGTTCAGTGATGAAAGAGGAGCAGGGAAGCACAAATAAACACTGTACCTGACCAAAGTCTTGATGAGTGGAAATATATTTTGGTGTCTGCTGAGGTACCTCACTACCAGGTTAGTGCCATGGCTTTGAATCAGGGAGATGATGTTACAGGGAAATTAAATCCATACATAGGTGGACTTGAAGAAAAAAAACCCCACAGTTAAAATACATTTCTTTCGGTCCTCCTTCAGCACCTTGCTAAGCAGAGCTGTGCTCTGAACTCTGGGTTGGGAGCTCACAGAACAAAGCCCTGTCTGTGAGAGTTTAGAAGAGGCAGGCATCGCTTGGTAGCACCCTTTCCCCCCAACATCTGTGGGCACAGTCCCTGCCTGGCACATCAGCCCTGCAGAAAGCAGGCTGGCACAGCTGCCCTCAGGATTTGATCCAAGGCTGAGGATATTAAGGATGCCTCTGTACTCGCTACAGGAAATTGAGGATCAAAGCAGTTTCACATCAGAGCTACGGCACTGCTCGCCACGCGTTGTTGTGCCCTCTGCCCATGCCAGGACACCCCCACGGTACAGCCTGAACTGTCGGACATGCAGTTTGTTCTGCTACAGGAAGAAGTGCGCTTTCAGATAGATTCGTTTCCCCTTTGTTATTAAAACTCTCTGTAAAGTAAAATACCAAATTAAATCAATTTTTGACAGTTTGTTCTGCTACAGAGAAGTAAAATACCAAATTAAATCAATTTTTGTTTTATTAGGAAGGCTGTTGCCAATAACTCTTAATTTCTTCCGCAGCGGCGGCAATGGGAATGGTTCACTACAATACTTGCAGCATAGCTAGGTTTAAGAATACTTCCCTTGTAAAAGCAGCTGGATTAAATGCCAGGTGGGCAAAAGGAACAACAGCTTATATCAAATATCCGTACCCAGTCAGCAAACATTGCCTCCAGGCAAAACCTTATTGTCCTGTAGCACGATATCTCCTTTTCGTGAAACAGAACATTCTTCTGTTTTTCCCTCAGTCCTTAGGACTATTTCTCTCCTTTTAATGCCTCAAGATTAGACAGTGACTGACAGCAGAAGCATGGGGAGAAAACAGAAGGCCAGACCAAAAGGGAAGAATGGCAACGAGCACAGTTGGCAGTACAATCAATTGCTGCTTTTTTTTTTTTTTTTTTAATGGATGTTTCGCTTCTCATGGGCTGAGGCACAACATGAGATGAACATGTGCTCCCAGCTCTAAGCTGGCTCTCTATTAAAGGAACTAGTTGAGGGACTGCTTTATTAGCCCTGTGGACCAGACCAGCTCCAACTCCCTCCTGTCTGTGTCTTTCTCACCATATTCAAGCACATCGGAGGGGGAGTACAGCTATCCCCCAGAATTTTGTCACTGTACAGATGCAAATGCCCTGCAACCTGCTGTCAGAGCATCTGACAGAAGATCACCACTTAGAGCAAACCCACTCCTGTCACCCCAGGGGGGCAATCACAGCCGAAAGTGGTCCCAGGCAGATGAGATGCAGGACACAGCAAAGTCAGCAACGTTTATTTGAGCCTGGATCTTTAGTTTTAATGAAGGACAAGTCAGAGACAGAAAATATGGTGTATCAGGGACCTTTTAGAGGGTGGTATTTGTAAGCACTGTATACAGTAGTCTGCAAGACCCTCTAGGAAGCCATACAGAGGCATGTGTCACCCTCATCATGTTTTACGTTGTTTTTGCTAGGAGACAATCAGCTAATTCACTGCTATCTGTGTCCCACAGTGAAGTGGAAACGTAGAAGTACTGCCTTTGCCATCCACTTAATCTGTCAGCTTCAGAGTATTTACAGAAAAGAAACTTTTTCTTCTTACTGCTTCAAAGCATCCAAAGATGTAACAGTAATCATTAAGGCCTGGAGCTTCAGACATCCTTTTATGGAAGGACAGTAGGCTCTAGATTAAAGGAAAGAAGCTCAAACCAACTATTTGCTGCACTTTTATTTCCCTTTTCAAGTCCATTATGCTCATGTAACAGGCCTGAGCAAATGTTAATGCATTCTTGCTCTCCTGAATGGCATCCGAACAACTTAGTCAGCAATTTTCACCCTGCAAAATGCCAGAGCAAGAGAAAAGCATTAAAACGCAAACTCTACATTCTTCAACCACTCCGGTTCTGGAATGGAACAATCTTCTTCATTCCTCTTTACCACACAGAAACATTAAGCAATGGCTAGAACTGTAAATGAAAAACATCAGATCAGTTGCACCTGAAGTATTGTGGAGATGGTTTGTTGAGGCTTTGGTTTAATGCAACTGCCAGGATGAGATAAAAAACAATGAAGGCTGGCAGAATGACTCAGTTGAACACACACGGAGCCAGCAAAGTGGATATATTGCACTGCTGCCCATCTGCTCGCAGCGCAAAGAGCTGCACAGAGATGCCTGCCTGCTGGAGTCCAAAGCTAAGACTGCAACCATCACAAGGTGATGTGATGGCCAAAGCCCAAACCAACGGCTCTAGTCTCCCAAAACAAGGGGTCCAGCAACAGTGCCATGCTTACCTTCAGCTGTCCCTGGGTTGTTCTTGTGTGGTTTGGTGGCTGGACTGAGTGTCCCACTGTCCACGCACTGGGTGTTTCCTGCCAATTCAATTCACTTTCACCTGTAGCCACCACTGGTTATTTCTCTGGGTGGGACTAGGGCTCTGCAGGCTACATAGACTGGAAAAAACCAATCCTCAGAAAGAAAACAGAAATTGCATTTTAATTTACAGTGATACGTACTGGGGTACAACGGGCACCACATGGCTGTTTCTGATGAAGCCAGGGCTTTGAGACAGAACAGAAAGAAACTCCCTCAGTGGAGATTTGGCATGATCTTTATTTATACATACCACTTGAAATGGTAATATTTGGGATGCAGGGGAACAACAGCCGGGGGAGTACACAGCTTGCAGTGATCAGTAGCACACGGACCCCACGAAGACACCCACAGTGATTTGAAAGGAGAGATCATGCATGAAGCTGCCATGCTTTTCCCCACCTGCCATACCTTCTCACATACACCGTGCTTTTCACTCAGTTGCAATTTATGGCATGCCATATGACAGAGGATCTGCGGCATTACTTCAGAGATCACCGAAATCAAGAGGGAGATCCCGTTGACTTAGCTAAGCATCAATTCAGGCCCCGTGGGAGTTCGGCAGAATCACAGGAGGGAGCAGAGGTGGGGTTCCCCTGCTCAGCAGGTTTCAGACATACAGCCCCTCTCTACCAAACTTGAGGCAGTTGCCCCACGCATCACCCCGGGTATTGCAGATCACATATTCAACTCAGCAGGCTCCCCATTTTCATCTGGGCCGGTGAGTCTCTGTGTCCCATTCCGTCCTTGTTTCGCACCGAGAATACAACACAATGTCAGCGCTGAAACGGCTCCTGCGTCCTCCAGATACCCAGCCTTATCGGGGCACCGAAAGATTTGTCGCATTCAGCAGTCAGTTTGATTCTTTCCAGTTCTCCACTCTTAAACTGCTGCACTAACCCTAAGTCTAGGTAGCTGTGACCCTCAGAAAACAAGACATTATACACTGTCCCTCACCATCATAAGCTCTTAGCCCAGATCTGGGAGAACTTGTAGCGCTCAGCAGCCACCATGAGTCTTCAGCTCCTCCTGCCAGGCATCCTAAAACTGACCTAAACCCTCAGCCAGATTTAGCCCCAGACAAAACAACCTGACCACAGCATAAAGGACAAGGAGCTATTTGCTGGTTAATAACCATCAGCCATTACCAGACAAGCATATTTCAGGTCAGCAGCTGGCAGGGCATAGACCCAAAGATCAGCATTTGTTTCCACAGCCAACCCAGTGACCTGAGTGGGGAACAATAAAAGGAGCATAAGGACTGCTATAGACTGCGGGAAAGGGCGATTGCTAAGTGGAGGAAGACTATCTGATGTGCAGGAAAGTGGTGGATCCCAAACATCACAGAGGCAGCGACCTACAGACACCTTTGCAAGAGGTTAGAAACATCGGCGGTCCAACACTTGGGAAAACCCCACTTGCTTCCTCTTGACTGGATGCTTCACCAAAGGCTGCCTTTCCCAAAGAGACCTCTCGGAGGCTTGCAGCAAAGTCAGCAACCACTCCCACCACTGTTTAATCCTATAACATGTACTCTAAGTCCCATGCGAGGCAGAACATGCTGTCAAGACTAGAAGCAGTGCTGTGCTCTGAATGCAACAGGCACTGGGAGAAGTCCTGTTCTTTTTCAGGGCTGAACATTGCCTTTACTATCAAGGATGTGTGTTTTCTGTACATCCCTCACAGTGGGCAGAATCCTACCCACTTACAAAGCTGTAGGAGCTGGCTCGTTAATGATCTCCCATCCTCTCACATCTAGGTACTACACAGCCTTCATCTGCAGAGACCTCAAGATGGTGATTCTGGGAGGTGATGGCGGGGAGGGACAGGGCAGGGAGAGGAGGGTGCTGGCTAGGACACGGCCTCTGGTGCTGCAAACTCATACCCAGGCCTTGACCTGAGTGTTCCAGCCCTTGGTACAGCCGCACAGGCCTCCTTCCTCATACCAGCGCCACTTCACCCCCTTGTACACAGCCCTGCTATATGGCTGGAAGCACATGAAGAGACGGAGACGCCTTGCCAGGCTGCAGTAGATAGCCATGGCTGCCACAATGAGAGGGGACATGATGACGAAGCCAAGGATGATGAGGGCAGAAGAGCTGTTGTCATCCAAGATGCTTTTGCAGTAGCGGGCCGCTGAGTGCAGTACCTACGAGAAAAGCAAGACAGAGCTCGTCACAGACCTGGTGGTGGATAGGAACGGTCACCAAAGTACCCTTGGGTTGCTAGTGCTTTCACAGCAAGACATGCTTCCCTCTCTCTGAAACGAGCTCAGCAATTTTCATGCTACACTATGTGACTGACAACACATTTTAATCAAGCTTTCAGTTATTCCAGCATCACTGTGAGACAAGAGCAGTGCACACTGAGCCTGAAGCAGGAAACAGTAATCTTTATTAAGTCATCAGAATAGCACAGCTTAGCATTTGATAGGCAGAAACCAAATTAAAAGGCCTCCTGCGGCTACACCGATGTGGGTGGCACAACAAACTGGAAACGATAACAAAGTAAATAAAATACAGCAAAATGCTGGATTCTGGAGATAGACCTTGGTCATTCCATAGCTACCCACTGCCTGGAGACCCTTCAGACTCCTTCCCTGGCACAGACCCCTTTGTGCTCTCTCTGCTGTGTACACGCTGTACTCATTTCTACCTCCTAGCATCTCATTCCACTGCGAAACTTGCCAGGAGAGCCCATTCACCCCATGGCGCTGCGAAGTATCCAGCACACTAACTGGTCCTTGCTGAGCGGTATTTAAAGTCCTCCTTTCATTCTGGCAGCAGGAGATCTGAGTCAAGCCATTCAGTTGTTCTGCATTAACAAATGCTACAGGCAACCCCCACGTCCCCTAGCATCCTTTCCTTTTTCCGTATTCTTTCAGCAGTACAAGAAGCACAACCCATCGTACTAAAAAAAAAAAATAAATTTTTTTTAAAAATAAATCTATCTAATGGATCTGCAATGCAGAAATCGGCCTCTGGCTACTAGGAAAGCATTGAAAAGCAGTAGCCCAAAGACAAAGGACTGCTCTTGTCAAGCCATACTGCTGCAGTCCCTCTCTATGCCTATTAAAGTCTGTGTTAAAAGACTCCTTACAGCCAACGGCAACACGGTTGCTTTCACTTCTGATACGCTTGGCTGTACTTGAAAACCTTTTGCATCTCCTCAAAGCCTTCGGCTGGAGAGCACTGTCAGTGCAAAGGAGAACTTGAGGGTTTCCAAGGTGAGGGTCAAGCAGAGTGAAGCTGGAAGAGGCAATTCCAGGAGGCAGTCCTCATAATTTTTCCCATTTGGGGTCTAATTTGAAGTCCATATTTATGATTTTCAAGGACCAGTTTCAGATCATAGGAACAAATTATTTAAGGGCTTTACAGGCAATCTCCTATTAAACCTACCCTAAAAGCCCTCATGTCTTACAGAACCTGCATCCACATTGCACTTGTGGAGACAGACCAGCCATGCCCACACTGCACCTTCTCCCAAGGAGAATTCATTAGGTTATTTCTTGTGAAGACTAACTCTTCAATAAAACAAAAGTCATCCTACACACCTGCCTTTTCGTATGCAAAAACTCTAACAGCCATGGACTGTAAAAGGCAATTGTTGCAACCCACAATGAAGAAGGGTTGCATGACTATTCAGTTAGATCAGGACCCCCCTGAGCCACTTTTGCTCTCTGTGGGCCCCCCAGAGCCTCCCACTTTACCCTGCTGGGCATCACACACATGTGCATCCCATAGTAAAACATTTCCAGAAGATGTCAGAGCCACAGTGGGAATTGCCTGGCCTGGTACATGACTTCTCTAGGAATTATGCTTCACTCTAACTAGCAGCAGCACTTCTGTTCTACAAAACAATTACCATGACTGATGTCTCCCTGTTCATTAGTTTGCAGGATCAGGAAAAGCTTTTCAAATAGCAGCAGCTAGGAGTTGCCGTAATTTCAGGGCAATAAAAAATCAAAGCCAAATTTCTCAGACCAGCAAAAACAATAATAGCATAGTCCCTTTGTCAGGGAGCTTTGAGACAGGGTGGGCTGACAACTTGTGTTGCTAGGATATCAGCTGGAAAATACAGTTAAATGGCTGTATTGCAAAGTTACAGCACATCTCCCAGTCAAAGCTAGAAATGTTTGCAGTCAACAGTACGTCTTAGCATCCTGGTGTGTCCCAGGGTTTAGAGGCCTCAAGAGAGTAAATTAAGGTTCCCCCTGCAGAATGAGCACCTTTACCACCCGTACACAGCTCCTCAGAATCAATCATCACTGGCAGTAAAAATGCTGCCAAGGCAGCAGTGCTCCCAGAGCCGAGTGACAGTTTACACATCTGGGAAACATAATTTTACACTTCAGCTAGGCAGAGAGGGTGGAGGAAATCCTCCACAGCTATATCCATGCACAGCTCCACAGAAGTCAGTAGAGCCTTACTGGGTTAAACTGGGAAAATGGCTGGATCCTTTCCTACCAGCCACGCTAGGACCTGCTCACTCAGATAGAGGACCCAAGGACTTGGGTGATTAGATAGGATGCACAAATTTCATTAAAAGGAAGAGGAAAAGCTTTCTTCTTTCAATATTTCTCAGGTAAATACATCCCTTTGAGAATATTTAAATAACTTCCTTTTAGTTCCGATTTGATGGAATGGGAAGACCAACAGCATCTATATTTTGAGTCAAGTCTCCTTGCTGGGAGAAGGTACTACAGTGTGGTTGGTGGTTTTTCTCCCCAAACTAGGAAGTAAAAGAGCTCTTCTAACTTAGGAAAATCAGCACGAGAAATCATATTGAACTGGTCTAACAGTTATCACCTGTGAGGAAAACAGAACTGCTTTTTCACATCCACACTTAGTCAAGTGATTCCAAAAATATTTATAGAAATATTCCGAGAAGAAATTTATAAGTAATGAAATAATGAAATCCAGAGGACAGCAACCAAGTGGAACAGACGTGCACACAGCCAGAGCCCTTACTGACAAAGTAGGCACATTTGTTGGTGTGAGAAAGCTTACGGCACATTTGGGAGCACATCTGAATGCCAGATTGGCATAAGCAGTGGGTTATATATTCTCTTAGACTTTACTAGTTCTATAATTAGTCATTAGGCAGATCAAATACGACAAACACTATAGAGGGCTTACTTAAATGGAAAGTAACAAACCCCATCAGAGCCCATGTAGGACCTGGGCGAATTACAGAGTTAGGATTGGGAGCTCTCAGTAACAGAGGTCACAGAAAAGAGAGAAATATTGTGACATTAAAATGCAAACAGCAATTCTGTCAAGCCAAGGAGTGTATTCATCTGACCTGTCACAGCTGCTTGTTATTTTCATGGGAATACAACTTTATTGCCCAATCAAGCTTCCATTTCCCACAATACTGGAAGAAGGGAGAGGTAAAAATGTGTCTTGCTCATTCCTGACAGTATTGAGGTGTGCCCACAAGACTGGCATCTCATGCAAACTTGTTGTGAAATGCTGTGGATTTATCTCTGATCACTTTACACTTAAACAACTGTACAAAGTGCAGTGCACGGGGGATCAGGACCAAGGGGTCCCATGCTGTCTCATTCCCCGAGGAGCTGGGCAGCCACCGGCAGCTTCTGTCAGAGTTCTCCCTGCCTCTCCAACAAAAGCCTTCTGTGCTAACCTACCGACACTGAATGTATGGGTGCCAACCAACTACTTTAAGACAATTAGTCCAGAAACCATAAAGCCTGTACTTCCCTAGACAAATGCACATGCCAGCCTTGCTTATCGCTGTATCACAGGCACCAAGCAGGAGAGATCGCTCCCTTATACAACCAAGAGCCTGTAAGTCAGCAGGAACCACCATAAACCTGTTCCTGTCAGCCCAGTCTATACACATACACCCCCCTTTTATGAAAAAAATCTATAGACATACACAGCCCTTATGAAAATTAAAGCTAAAGCTCGGGGAGTCTAGCCTTGCCTTTACGGCCACTGTTCCCCATGAGCTAAAATAAAACCCTCATGGATGGCCCTGTCTTAGAGGTGGCTGTCGGCAGCCAAATGGAGCAAGGCTTGCTTACCTGAGAGTGGCATTGGAAGCCAAAGTAAACCACCACAATGGTAGGAAGCAGCACAATGGTGAAGATAACAAACAACAAGAGCAAATTCAGGAAAAAGACCAAGGAGTTCATGGTGACCACCACCAGGGTCCATGCCAAGCAGCACCAGGCACTCCGTGGCTCCCTGGGAAGGAGCTGGTCATCCATGTCATATGGCGGGAGGCTAGGAATCATCCGAGACTTGTCCGAGAGGTTTTCTGCTCCAAAGTCCTCAGTGTCCTGGCCAGACATTCTTCAAGAAGACTGCTAATCAACCCACACTCTTACTCAAAATGGTTTCTTTGCTTTTGGCGACAGACCTGGGAAGTAATTTGCAGAGGTTTTTCCTGCCTCTTCCACACATGGACAAGAACGCTTAACCAGAGATCATAATGGAGCAAGGAAGGAAAAGTCTCCTTTGGTCGCCTGCTTTCCCAGGACCTGGCCAGCACAGGTTGTTTCCTTTCAGAATATTTTCCAGCAGTGTCCCAACCTCAGTTTCAAAGTAGATGTGGCTGCTGGAAGTTTGGCAATAGCTATTATTCTGCTTTGGAAGCCATAGTACTCCTGAATTTGTTGTTCTTCCTAGGATTATGATCTCAAGAGGTCCCAAACAGTTGCTGTCTTAGCTTTGATAGGCTGCTCAGTTCCAGAGAGTTCATATAGTTTTAGTATCCTCCTCCACCTTTGAGCACTGCTGTTTGCTAAGAGTATCAGGCTTAGGCACTTGCAGACAGTTCCTTGACTTCAAGTCATTATTCCACGCTCTTCACCCTGTACCCAAGTAAATATTCCTGCTCAACTCTCGTCCAAATGAAGCGACCAGTGAAGATAATGAACAGCAGCTGTTTCTCCACTCCCTGCCTTGCTGGAGTCCTTGCCCACACCTCGCAGAGCTGGAGGCAAAGACTGGAGCAGTGCGTGGTTTCACTGCTCTCAGCTGCCTGCAGTCACAGGCACTCAAATACAAGCGGTGTCTTCCTTTCTGAGCTGGCTCGCAGAGCCTTGCAACACTGCTCTGTTTACAGAGTGGATTCTCAAGCTGCTTTCTGTGCTAGCCCATCCTTTACATCTGTCTCACTGCCGAAATGATTTAGCACACAGCACCCAAGAGCCACGCTCAAACCATACATTCCCATGTCAAGATGGTGCCTTTTCAATTTTAATTATTCTGCCTCTGGTTCATTTTCTACAAATTCTCTTTAGATTAAAAAAACTTAGAGAAATTGAAAATAATCTGTATACCTCAGAAATCTTTTGTTCTCTGCAGTCATCACTGTTATTGTTTGCAGAACATACTGATAATTCTTGTAGTGAAGGCACAGCAATTATCAGTTTTTTCATCTGCTTCATATGATCAATATTATTTAAGAATTCAGCGATATCTGCACATTTATGTAGCCTTCTAGATACATTCATATATGCATCATCATAATACTGAGGAGGGAGAAAACTTCCTTAAGTCCAGAGGAAACCGTGGTAGCATAGGTCTTGCTGGAAGGCACAGCACAAGTCAGGGAAAGAATCCAGGAGTCTTGTGTTCCACTTGATGTTATTTCTCTCAGAAAAATTCTGCCCTAGAAAAAAGTTATCGGAAGTACAAGGTTCATACAATACTAAATGTAAAATGATTTTATAATACAGATGGGTGCTCGCTTCCTTTCATTAAGTGCTTTTGTTAAAGTTTGTACATTTTGGGTGCCCAGCCCCCTGCCATTGTTGGATGTTGTTTATCCGCCTTCCTTATTTACTGGCCGGCTGTAGCAATATGCACAGCAGAATTAAAGCTAAGACAGTTTTCTCCAAGGACTTGGACAGACCTGCTCATGAAGCATTTACTGGTGGTCCATTAGCTCTAACGGATGATAAGTTAGGGCTAGCAGACCTCTGAGCAGCTGCATCCCAAACATACTATGGCTTAACAACAGCCTCCGACAAAGCCGTGCTACTGGGAGGAGGTGATGAGTGCAACACAAACGCAATATCCAGGCTTGATATTCATCACTTATGGGTGAACTAGACTGTTACTGATTTCTGCTATTGCTTTTTATCAAAACCAGGCTCCATTGTGCCAGGCACTCCATAGACGTTGACTAAGTGCACAGCATATCTTATTGTGCAAGCTGGGAACAGGCTTACGTGGAGTTGAAAAGATACTTTCAGAGCTAAAATTTGGATGTAGATTTCCAAGTCACATGCCACTATTTCAATTAGGAGGCACATAAGTGTCATCTGAGTCATTTTCCTGACTGCAGAAAGTAGAATTAGAATATCACCCTACAAAGATACAGGCACACGTACCCAGAAGGATTGCCTTCTAATTGAAATAGAATATAATTGAACAGACTCTGTCCTCTTGCTGCTGAAAGTACCTTCTCACCCTGGGCTGGAAGAGTGTTACACACCACTTATAGAAAAAAAGCAGCAAGACAAATTGAAACCATTTACAATCAGCCACTTGTAATCAATATCAAAACAGAGGCTTTAAGACTGAAGTGAGTTGAAGAGCTGTGTGAGGATACAGATTTCAAAGGTGTAACAAGTGATACCGGTGAGAAGCAAGCCTTTTGAAACAAATAAGTAGTTTTTAAACAGCTCAACAACATCCATGCTTGTTATGCAGTTCCCCAGCTATGACAATTATTAGTTGATCCACACGCACCACTTCTTTTTTTTTCTATAGCACTTCCAGTAAAGCCTCTTAGACATCCAAAAAAGTCTCACAAACTTCAGTTCTATCAGTATCCAGCAGTAAAAATTCACCTGGCTAATCTGGACCAGATCACAAGTCAGGTGAATCCTTCTTACTAACAGCAGAAATAACACATAACTACATGGGGCACTTTCTTCTGTGTTTACCATGGACAGATCTCAAAGCCCATCAGAAAGATACAAAGCTTCAGCCACAGGAGGCTGCTGGAACCTGGGCAATAACGAAGTTTTGCTGCTCCCTAAGAGATGGGGAGCCAGGCGCAATATCACAGCTGGCAGGGCAGAGGATTGCCAGTCAAGGCTCCATCCCACAGCACCCAGCCAAGGTGAAAGCAGTAGACTTGGGGGTAATGGTCAGATTCAATTAAGAATCCAGACCTTCAGGCAAGCTTACAATTATAAGGCAGGTCCAAGGTCAACCTGGGAAGTCAGTCTACAGGTCAGAGTCCAGAACAAGGTCCATGACCAGCCTTGGCTATAACCTAACTAGCTCCAGAAACAGGTACACCTACAACAGCAACTCAGGCAGAAAGGATGTTCCCAGGCCTGAGCTTCAATGGGTCCCCAGGTGGAGGGTATGGATGGAAGCCTCAGCTGAGGCTTATCAGGGCCATTCAAGTCTACTGGTGCCCGGATACCCCATCTCTTCCTCAGCCCTTGGTTTCCACCTCCATTTAAGAACCAAACCAGATGAACTAATCAAAAGTTTTCTATTAATTTGCTGGAAACACACACATCACTGCTATTGTCAGCCAGCTCCCTGGGGAACCAGGCTATAGAGCTGGAAGGCACGCAGAGGTGTGGGAAGAGATATGCCAACATCTTATTACAGTGCAGTGATCTGCTTAAGAGCCTAGGAAAGTTGCAAAGCCAGGCTAATATTCTGCAGTTCTCAGAATTAATGGCTTTGCTGTGGAGATAACTGTGTATGTGAATCAAGGGTGTTCACATCCATGAGCACACACTTCATTCTTCAGGCTCTTGGTCGGTTTTTGAGCTGCAGCTCTCTCACCATCCTGCTTTGAGTTGTGAAAGAACTTTTCAGACCAAACTGTGGCAATGATGATGAAATTTTTATTATTTATGCAAAATTCTAGCTTCTTTGTGATGTTTTGGGAAGGAGAAAATAAAAGTGGGAGCTGGCATCTCCAATATAATCCTGTCTATTCACCGAGTGCCACAAGAGTAATTTTGTTCTTAAATATGACAGGGAACAAGTAATAGGAGGGGTTTTTTTTGCACAGAAGGCCAGTCCCTTTCTAGCAAGCCCTCTGCCCAAAAGGATTCTCTGGAAGCCCTGTTCTCAGGGCTTTCTCCAGCTGTGTCTTTCTCACTTCTTCCCTGAAGCACAATTTCTTTGGAATGTCTTCTGCATCTGTCCTAGACACAATAGCAAGGAAAATTGCTTTGCTTCTCATGCCCTGTATTTGCCTCTGTTTTGAATGAGGGCTATTAGTTTCATCTGACATTCAGCCCAAATGGATAAATGGTGGCTATTCCCATGGGCTTTGGTGTTTTCTGGGTGGCCTCTCACCCCCAAGGAGCAAGAAAAGAAGACGACAGAATCCCTCGGGAACCCACCCAAAGCAGAGGGAAGCTGTGCTTCCTCACCAGGGACGTGTGCTAATGACTTAAACTAGATTTCTCTCAAGTAATTTTATTTCCTTTAGCGCTGAAGGTGACACTGAATTTAATTAATCTGTTTTGTTTGCTATTGTTTGTTCTTTCTGTTGAGTTCTCTTGCAGCAAAGAAAAACAAAAAAAAAGAGTCGATGTGCCAAGAGAGGGAAAGAAGGTTAAAAATAGACTCTGAGACTGACAGCACTGCCAGCAGCCTGTATCCTGATTTGTTCCAGAAGGAATATACTGGTAAATAAGAGAAAATATTAATTTGTAGCATAGATTAAAGTCAACGTCTGTCTGTATCGAACTCAGCTGCCCTTGAAGGAGTGGGGTAGGGAAAAGACGTGTGAAATCCAGAATGCAATTACTCTCCTTTGGGCAGCAGGCACCAAGAGTTGCTGGTACCGGACTGAGAAAAGCCCTGAAGCTCTTTGCCCCCAGCCAGCCCCCCAGTTTCCCAGCCAGAAAGGGGAGTCCTGGACCATCTGAGCCTGCCTCACCGGACTGAAGTGAAACCAAAAGCACAGAACTGAGTAGAAAGGGTTGAAGGAGCCGTGGCATAAGCTGAATTTCACTGTGGAATACGGCCCTAAGGAATCCTATTTCCTTCCACTGAAAGATTATTCTTGTCTTTGGTTACCCCACCTAGCTGGAGTGCTAAAGAACATCTTGGGTACCACAGTACACTGCACGCTCTCATCGCAGGGAATAATGGTTTTCCTTATATCCTTAACATCTGAAAATTACTTCTTTAAACTGATTATAAATTCATTTACTACAGCTCTGCATTTTAAGTCAAAAAGCAATAGACAACTGTCTCCCAAATATAAAGATGTTCCTCTACTTTTTCATTTCTGAATGTCAAGCATTGAAATATTTTCGAGCGGTGTACTAATGAATCCAAATGTTTAAAATTGATTTCAAAAGCACTTCAGCTGACAGATCAATTTTGATTTTAACAAGACTGTAAACCCCAGGAGTCGGCCTGTTTGGACAGCCACTTTCCTAGGAGAGGGGGAATGAACTGTTAAAATCTTTTACTAATAAATGCATGAGGGAGAGACATTAAAAAAATACAGAGAGAAACAACCTTTAAAACAGTTATCAGAGTATGAAAAGTCCATTTTCATCTTGTTCCACCCATTTCTTTCACTGCGTTTTCAGGATGGATGGCTCCTAGGGGAGAATGCAGGGTAGCAGCCTTCTCTCAAGCTCCAAAATGTGAAATCTCTTCCCAGATCTATCCAGACATCCAGAGGGAAATAACTATTGAATCCATCCTGCTTTCTGTTGTTGCACAGGCCAGCCACAGTGTTAATAAAGCCCTGAATCTGTGCAGGAAACCAGATGGTGTTGGATGTAATAAATGTGACAAATGGCACCGAGGCTACTAAAGTCTTGGTATTTACCATGCCTGTCTAACAACTGCGGATTTAAATATGTAATATTTTTCAAGCTTGACTTATGCCTTCTAAGTGGAGAAAGGACAAGACACACACACACACACACAAAAACCCCAAAACCAAAACTATAGGACTGAATTTCTTTGCTGGCATTTAACCTACACAAGCCTGATGCAGATGAAGCCAATCTTGAGAATTTTCTAAGAGTGTGTGCCTGATTCTTGGACCTTGAAGGGCACAGAACAACCTGAACCCCTTCCCTCCTGGCTGTATTTCATCTGCCTGTTCCCACAAAGGAGCTGTGTCGAACAGGCAGCTCTGGGGAGTGAAGTTTCCCTTTGGGTGTCAGAAGTGATGAAATGTGTGCAGATGGCACCTCCTTCTCCACATCTGTAATTTCCCATACAAAAATCATTCTTCAACACTAATCCCCCATGAAAAAAAACAACCAAACAAAAACCCCAATGCAACCATAATAATCCTGCTACTGAAAACAGCTTAAAAGAGCCAGGCTGATGGAGTCCCATGGGTCGGAGGAATTTTTTACCACTGACATTGTTTTTAAGCATTTTCTAATATTCCTACTCTTTTCAGATCCAGTATGACCTGTTTCATGACGCTTATAACAAGTTCTGCCGGTCTCACAGGCTTCCTGCTAAGTGCGACCGTTTCATCTTAAGGATACATGCTTCGGTTAGGAGGAGGGATAGGAAAATGAAAACAGCTTGGTATTTGTTAAAACAATAAAATATTGTCTGCATTCCTTTCTCTTCCGCACAGCTTTAACATTTTAAAATTTTCAAAAATCTAGGCTTTGTCTGCAAGTATCAGTACAAAAATAAACGGTGTGCCAAAATTAAAATAAAATTAAATTTTATCAACACCTTTTAGAATAATAGTCATTTTAGAATAATAATCATTTATATGAAATCTAACAACAGTGAGAAGCACATTCAGGTATTTGTGAGTGCTGATAGTACTAAAGTCGCTAGAGAAGTTATAAATAATGTTTAACTCTTCAATAGCACTTTTATCTGCAGAAGGCAGCTTGGACACATTATTTTACTACAGCTTCCTTAATGGAAAATCCCAAAAGCCCAACTGGCAGTCAGTGGCAGCCTGAGCCTGGATTATACCCAGGGTGTGAACTGGGCAGAAAATAAGGATGACTAGCTGGAGATCACAGGTTGTCAGTGCCTTTCATTCACACAGTGCATGCTCCTGAATGGATCTTTTATGGAACAAAAATAATCCATAAGAGATGAAAGGTTAGCAGCCAGTGGCTGGCTTCTGCAGATAAAAAAGCCATCCAAGAGCTAAAAAAACTGGCTCTCTTCTTCCAGCAGAAAAGAAATTCGTGCACTTAAGTGGCAACAAGGAGGGAGACTTCAAGATCACTGCGCAGCCTGCTATAAATGGCTAGATTCAGAAAATGAGGCCAAAAGAAATGAAACCTATGCTGTTACAAAGCATAAAAATCTATTACATTGCTTCCACAGAACACTTAAGTGAGGCATCATGACAAATAACCACATGCACCACTATCAACATGTTCAGTTTTATCACCCTTTTTCTCATTTAACCAAAATCTGACTTTATATTCTTCAGTATAAGTAAACTACCTAAAAAGATGAAGACCACAAGAGGCTGTCAGAAGTCTCACGGTTGCCAGCCCTTGTTCTCGTGGGCGACGTCAACTTGCCAGATATCTGCTGGAAATACAATGCGGCAGAGACAGCGCAGTCTAGGAGGTTCCTAGAGTGTGTGGAAGACAACTTCCTAACACAACTGGTAAATGTGCCAACTAGAGGAGGTGCCCTGCTAGACCTTTTGTTTGTGAACAGAGAGGGAATAGTGGGTGATGTGATGGTCGGCGATCGCCTTGGGTACAGTGACCACAAAATGTTAGAGTTTTCAATACTGGGTGAAGTAAGGAGGGCCACCAGCAGAACTTCCATCTTGGACTTCTGGCGGGCAGACTTTAGCCTTCAGGAGATTGATTGCCAGACTCCCTTTGGAGGCAGGTGCTGTTTAACATCTTTATAGATGAT
>NW_009633798.1:0-16102 GCF_000690535.1 Cariama cristata
TTTATATTTATCTTCTACCTATGGAGTATTCTTATGTTATATATTTATTCTGTGTTCTGAGCAGCTGAAACAATGTTACTGCCTGGAAAATGTCACTAAAAAGTCACTAAATATAACTAATATTTTGTTCCTGTTCCTCTCTCAAAATATCTTGTGTCTGGAGTAAAAAAATTATACAGATTCCTCAGCTAGTATGAGAGACAGTTTCCTTTTACAAGTGAAATCCTGTGCCTAAAAATAATCAAACAGACGAATAAAACCTCTTCTGGAGGCAAGAGAATGGAAGCTATATCACAGCCCTATGTGGAAACTATGTATGTATACAGAAAAACTTTACAAGAGCCAAACAAATATATGCGGATGAACACTATTTTTCTGTATTACAGTCTCATGCTACGGACAGCTGTGCTCTAGTTCGTATGTCTGTTAAGGGTATGAACAGGCCTTCAACTGGAGCTGGGGGTTGACCTGTGTAGCTCCAAGGTTCTGATGCAAGGTCAGAAAACAGCAGAAGTAATGAGAGCATGTCTGACCTTGCCATTAGACCAGCTAAGCCTTCTCCTGAGAAAGCTTCCTTTTCCTAGAACTGCATGACATCTTATTTGCAGACTGAATCAACAACCCCACTCTCTGCTATCATATAAGAAATACCTAAGATGATGCAATATTTCCATGTGCTGCTCCTGCAGTAATTTTTTTTGTTTGTGAATAAATTATAACATTTAACATCTGCTGTGAAGCAATATCCACATTTACTGTCCCATAACAATGTCATTGCAGATTAAAACTGTACAGATGATCAATACAATTTTTGTTAACCTTAAACATCAAATATTGTACCCTCATACAAATGATCATATTGTTCATATCAGATAATATTTGGAATTCCAGTTCCATGCTGCATGGAAACATGAGAGTTTATATCACAACTTGTATGCGTGGCACTAGTGTAAGAAGAATGGTGTATTTGACGTTAATGTAAGGAAGGAGAACATCATATTGTGTCAGGAAGGGCAGAGAAGAAGATTTCTGAGGCATGACAGGGTCAAATTAAACAGGCTGGTAATAAAGAGCAATATTGCTCTTTTGAGGCTCTCTGCTCTGAAGTGGTCTTCAGAGTTGATGCAGCAAGGTACTTTCGACTTGTTTTGAGCACTTGTACAATGATGAGAGCTATAAATATATTCACAGCTATAGATTACACAAAAACTGAGACTCTGTTCTCCTCAAGTGACCCAGACATCTTTCACATTAGTTATGGGCCACTAATGCATATCTTAATCCTGAAGTAAAAGGGAATAGTGTGCTGCTTCTGCAACATAGTGAGAATCTCAGAGTGCTTTACAAACATTAACTGATATCCCCCATTGTTAACCAAGCAGTTACTATTAATGTAATCATGAGTAAACTGAGACACAGCAAGATGAAAGCCAAAATTTTGCCATGGGCTAAGAGAAAGGTGAGAAATTTCCATTGGTCTCTTTTAAAGATGGGTCAAAGAGCTTGCAGAAACCCTCCTAACCATGTGATGTAGAACATTCTCATCCTAAAAGAGGTAATGTTGTATGACACATGATCCATCAAGCTAACCTTGCCTAATAGCAGAAGAAATATAAACATCGAAACAAATTATTTACTACCCCCATAATTTTGCATAATTTTGTGGACATTTTGACTTTCCCAAACATGATAAATTCTTGACTGCATAGTAACGAACCCTGCAAAAAAAAAATACTTTCTCACTTCTATAAGTAAAATGTACTTGTTTCTTTGTGGTTTTAGTTAAATTGAATATATTTCCCCACAATAAAATAAGTAAATTCAGTTATTAAGCAAAGCATGTGTATAATTTTTTATTGCAATGGGCAGCAATAGTGTAGAATTGAGCTGCACAAATTACAGGATTTGGAGTTTGACTAATTAAACTTTTTAAAACCAGAAATTATTTGTTTTATCCATTTACTAGTACATTTTTCACATCTTTGGCCACTTCGTGTTTTTATTTTGGTAGTTTCCACTAGAAAAACTCATACAGGCCATGTTCAGAAAGCTTGGAAAGCTCACTGCCAGTCTTCTGCTGGTCTCTTGATGAAAACTAAGACATAATGGTGCTGTGAAGCATACTAGCCTCTGCCAGTCCATCTATTATCATCATGGGAACTAATGTCAGATCTCTCCATCACCAAAATGAGATAACATAGCGTCTGGAATGAGATCATTGTGCAACAATTTCATTCTGCTTATGATTTCCTTGCTGTACTCAAAGGAGACTACAGTGCAGATTCAGCAAGAGTTCTAATCCAAATTACTTTCTGATCACAAAAACTTTACAAAATATTATACTTTTTCCTACTGTACCAGCTCTTTTAGCTTTTTACTACATGAAAAAAAAAATTAATCCTATGATCCAGGATTAAGGAGTAAATGGACTAAATAGCCAAACAAAAGGACATTAACATTTTATTCCATATCTCTCTCAATACCCAAATTTCACAATAGAACTATAGTTGTAGAATTTGGGGGAGAAGATGGAGTTAAGAGTTGGTTAAGGAAGAAAGAATAGAGCACACATCTTTTGCTTTTAATTTAAACTATTTAGAAGGAAGGAAAGAGTTGGCTTTTTTCTTAACAGAGATCACTCAGCTTGAAGGAGCACTCTATGATCTCACAACAAAAAGGAATCAACATGTTTAAGCACTTAAGTGCTTATTTTTTCCTGAACCAGAGCTATTTTCCCTCATATCCCAAGTTTATGTCTCTTTCCGTGTATTTCTTCTTTCTCTCTCTGGAGGACTGCCAGAATTCATCCTTGCCTTGATCCTGCCTATACTGATATTTCATTGATTCCTTAATAGTTTTAGCTATTTCCTTCTTAAAATCTCTATTCTCTGAAAAGAACCATGAGTAAAAAATTATTTTTTTCTGTTTTGGAAAAACAAACAAACAAACAAACAAACAAAAAGCTAAAGAAGTAAGAGGGGTTGGTATTTTTGGTTGTTGGGTTGGGTTTTTTTTCCTCAACCTTCCCTCAATAGAACTGCAGAGTATCTGTGTAACCAACACAAGTAGCCATAGCTTCCCCATATTCATTCTTCTTTTCTTATTGTCTGTTCAAGCCCCCAGCCTGGGCTGCTGCAGCAATTTTACAATTTGCAAGTTTACAATTCCATTTTTCTACATGAAAATGGAGAATGTTAACAGGCTTCTCCATTGCTTATCAAGTTAAGTGCAAACATCTACATTGTTCTCCTTTTAAAGACTTCCATGACTGATGATGAACAGATGGCAAGATTTTGTTAAGTCTTAGAGAACCAGAAAGCTGATTAATAATAGAGTAAATCTGGCACAGATCTAACCTCCAATTTGTCTTTGCTTGTTTCCTCCACTGACTTTTTTTATTCTAAATCTACCTTGTTACACCTCTTTTTAGCTTGCCCCTTTCTGATTCTGAGCAATCAGTTCTGTTGATCATTTCCATGTCTTGGATTTTTCTTGCTGTAATGTATTACAACAGCAACGGGAAGAAAAATGAAAACAGAAAAAAACCCACACAAAAGAATTCCTCTGTTAATAGCTTTCAAACCAACATGGATATGCAAAAATATACCTGCTTGTAAACACATTAGAAGGTGGGACACTGATAATCTTCCTGTACTGTGTAAATCTCATATTACTGGTATCAGGCAAGAGCTACCTGAAAGAACTCTTGGTCCCATATGTGCTACTTTCACGTGTTGGATCTCCTCATTTACTTTCCTGCTTATCTCATGCTGTCCCCCTCCCGTTTAACCTACTGTCATTTTGATATTGTCAAGCATCACATGAAACTGAGCAGAAAAATGTGTTGTAAGAAAATAACTTAAAAAAACCCAGTAGTTTAAAAATGCTCATCTTAAAAAGCAACAAATAGAAACTGATTTCCATACTTTGGTTCCTTGCATGCCACTTTAATATTTCTGGTCTTTTGAAAATCACAGTATAGTAACTGTAGTTGCTAATTTTTACTAGTTGTGTTCTTTTTGGAAGAGGAAGGGGCAGGGGAGGGGGGGAGTGAGAAGTAGGATTGGAGACATGTACCAACTTCCTTTGAGAACTTTAATTTAAAACACCTAAGAGAACTGTACCCATTTAAGTTATCTTTCAGACTTTATGGCCCTGTCCTCCTCTCTTCATGTGTAAAGAATTCCTACAGTGATATACTAGGAAGAATAAAGTGAATTTATAGATAAATAAATGTTAGAATGAAAAATATTTGAAGACATGTATTAATTACAAAAACATTTTAATACTGTATACATATGGCCAAGTATGATTACAAATCTGAGTGAGATCAAATCTGAGATACATGCTTCCAGCTGCTTCCCAGTAGTGGTGGTAGGTTCATTACTCAACCCTGCAATTAATTGTACAAATCCACATCAAAATGTTTGGAGCCTGAAATAATAACCTGAACATGACTCACAGAAATTAGAACAAGTATTGTCTCTCTAATGTTTAGTACAGTTGCCAGAAAATAAAGTAGTAAATTAAAGAAACATGAGAAGGAAAGGAATTAAAAGGAAAACTGTGGGAAGAAGGGGAAAGGTACTTAATGGTGTTATAAACTTTCTTCTTCATAATTGCCCTCTGTCGTACTCTTAGCCTTCTCCAAAATACTGGTATTAAGCAAGTTTTATAAACAGAACTGAAAAATCAGTACTGTTCAACATATCTACTATTCAAGAAAGCACTCCATGGTACTTTGAATTATCTAGCTCTGTAGAAAACAAAAACATGTTTTCAGGAGACATTACAGGTTTTTAAAAATTTTAAAAAATAATAAAATATGTGGTTTCATAACCTCTTTTTTGTTGTTATTCAGGCTTCACAACTCTTCTGGGTATAAATTACAGACACAAATGCATATTGAATGTTCTATACATGTTCCAATGTTTCTAGATTTAAATGTAAAAGATTTAAAAGGTGGATTTTCAGACATTAAAACTAGAGCTATGTCAATAACTAACTGAGATTGATTTTGTTATTGACTTCGATCCAGCTTATGATGCCAACCCAGAAGCCTGATAGACAGACTAGTTTCACTGGTGCTTCCTGTTATGGAATGAAATTTTGCTACAGTTGGAGTATTTCCAGCAAGTATTCAAGTTGTAATCCAACAAGAATTCATATCTAATTTATAAAGTACAGTGAACACAAACATGGTTCTTAGAAGAACCCATCAACTTTGTTTCCTTTTCCTAGTTTTGTGACTTTTGTCTGTGAAAGATGAAAAGCAGTGACAATTCAACCTGAAAATGTTGGTGACATGAACATATTTTGAAAAGTTTTGGTATGCTGGATCAGATTACTAGAAAACTCTTTGAAAAGGTCTGAATAATTTAAACAAATCTTTAGTACCATTTCAACTTACTGTAAAGCAGTATCAGAGAACTGTTAATCAGGATATTTCTACCAGAGCATTTAGTAAGAGTTGTGAGGTGTCCGTGCACAGGTGTCCTCCTCGCCATGTGACCACAAACTTCATGGATTAGTTTTTAAATTTAGGTAGGCTTCTCAGAGACCTTTATGCTCATCTTCACAGACTCAATCTGACTTCTTGCTTTTCCACCTCTATTTGCCAAACTGAACTAAAATACTACGGAGAATTCTGTGCACATACAATTCTCTCCTCTTTGATGTTACTTGCACTATTACACCTTTTCTTTCCCTCAGATTGAAATTATCATCATTATATCAAAAGCGTATATATTACAGAGACTGTATTTGTCATATCTAAAAGTAATTCTACTTCAGGAATTATTATAATTGTATTTTATATATTGCCATTATATCGTGCTTGGTTTGGGAGTAGAGGAACTTCCAAAAAAAACAGGCTAATATGAGCAGAATGTATTTGTTAGAGCCATCATACCTACAGAGTTATGATCAGCTTCTCACTCCAGATTATTTTTCTTGCTTTCTCTGTTTGCTTATACACACAAACACATTTTGATTTTCCGCACTCTAGCTTTTTTCTCTTACTTATCTTGTTTCAGTGCTGGCATTTCCTTTTTCTTTTCATTCCAGACTGTTTCTTGTCCTCTGTATTTGTACTCAGGTATTAGAACATGACTACCCATAGCTCCATGGAATAAGCCCGTTTTCTCACATTGTATCAAAACTGGTTGAACAAAATGGTGGGACCATTAGGGAGAGCTAGATGCCTGGGGGTCGTTTTTCGTTCTTTTGCTTTGGGCTCGAAATCAGGATTTGGTGGTTCTGTACTCATTTTGTGCCAGAGCAGCTGTCTGAGGGAGACACATAAAGAGAAATCTGAGGATGACTGGAAAACCTAGTAACACCTATTGTATTCACTATATGATAGCGTTTGAAAGTGTTTGTGAAGAGAAGTATCTGCAATATCACAAGATAGCCATTTAAGAAGAGAATTATTGTAACATGAAATAGTATGTTGATCCACAAGGTCAATAAAACGTCAAACATTAAACAGAATGACTGAGAGGAAGACAGACTTTTTTTTCTTAATGAAGAGACAATTTCATAAGGAGTAGCAGAAATTATGGACTTCCTTTAAAAAAAGGGTGTGAGGACGTGGCTCTGGCTCTGCTTCGTAAATATACAATTTCAGAATTTATGTTGCAGATAGAGGTCCATGCAATAACCCAAACCATCTTCATTCATTAAACCCGGGAAGACAAATTTTATAGAAACAGCTCCATCAAGTCAAGATTTATAGCCTCTCTTCCACTTTATCCTTACAATGGTTTTCTTAAATGATTCTTTTTTTTTTTCTTTGTTGCTCTTTAGATGATAAACTCTGTTTACTGGACAGCATCTCATAAATTATTTCAGATAATTTCAATATAAACCTAGGCTGAATGCCAGTTTTGTTCTGCTATGGAAGATCTTCCACTTTTATTCAAGTTTCTTTTCCTATTCTTACAGACTATCCCATCATCCTTCCATAAGCAAATGTCTCAAAGGCATCCCACAAGCAAAAGTCTGCAACTGAATCTAATGTAAATTCTGTGCCACAAGCTGAACATTATACATGTTAAGATGAGTTTCGAGTTAGACCTTGTTCCATTTTCCACCACAGAGACATGCTGGAACCCAAGCAGTTAAATAAAATGTAAAAATATTCAGCAAGACTATTAAGTGACTTTCTGATTTTTTTTTCATGATTTTTGGTCTGTTTTTGAAGTAGCGGTACAATTAAAACCCATTTTACTATGGATGTGCAAAAAAAGTCTTCCCAGGTGTAAGTGATGACTCTCACCATTGAAATACACCTGACTAATAAGATACAGTCTACTAATATGGAAGAAGAGAAGGTACAGCCAGCTTCCTTTCTCCTGCCTTTCCCAGAAGCAGTTGCTCATTAGAATTATGTGCAAAATGGTTGATTGACCTGAGGTTCCACCTTTCAACACAATTTCTAAACATACAGTATTCATTTCTGGAAAAAAATCAGAGCAGTTTAATTGTCCTTGATGTTCTTCTCTTGGCGGTCTGGATTCAATTCCATCTTTCTGATTTGGGACTTACGCAAAGAGATAGGAACCTGAAGAGATCAACTATGGCACCAGTAGTACTGAGAGACTTAGTACGTCACTAATGTTTACACAGAACCACTGCATGGATAAAACTAATGTAATTTTCCTAAAAGGTGTAAAGAAGAATATGTTTTCACTCCTCTTCACATTGTCTTAGAAGTTCACAGATGATTCTAACAGTGTATTTTTCTTAATGTACTTACCAGAGACTGTACAATGTGCAGAACCCTCTTCTAAATTTTAGCCATGCTCTACATTACAAACGTTGGGCTATGCTGTTAGCAGAAACTCTTGAAGGCATTCCAGCACATTTTCCCAGAAATGTTTCTGCCAGTCTGAGTATCAACATTGTCAAGTTTTGACATGGCAGATACTATACCTTTCCAAGAAGCCAGATATTTTGGCCAATGCAGAGCTGTGAAGTGAAGGGCTTGGATTTTATCTCATCAGTCCCTCTGCAGAAGCTTTTCACAGGCTGATATTGTCAGTTGTGCTAGCCAAGAGTGCTTTCAGCATACTCAGGTGGACTGTTGCCAGGCCCCCAAAGAGGCAAACAAGGTAGGATTTCTCTTCTATCCTCATGCATCTCCACAAAATTAGAAATTTCTATCTCAGAGCTCAGGCTGGCTGCTACTCCAGTGAGATACGAGAAAACTATGTGTTTTAGCTCAACTGTCCACCCAGCTTTAACAGACAAAGTCATTTTAATTATCCTTAGTACAGTTAAAAATATGTATTAAACTCTATGCAAAAGAACAACACTATTTTTGGGGGTATTGGCTGTGACACAGCCACTTAGAGGTTCAAGCCTGCAAGTACTGCATATATAGGGTTGTCCCACGTGTGCATCCCAGGATTAAACTCTCGAAACATTTCCATTTTGCATAAAGCAGTGTTAATGAGAATCCTGAGGGAATCTTTGGGTGATTCTGCCATTGCTCCAGAGTTAACTCCGCAACAGAATTTTGACACTGCAACAGTCAGCATTAACTAGCTTCACAGTGTTTCCTGTCATCTAACAGAATCCTGAAACAGATTTTCAAGTTCCTCCCGAAGGATGCAGAAATTTATTGATGTTTACCAATAGCATTCACAACAGCCACCTAAGCTAACCAGCTGTACGGTAATGCCAGAATCTTACTTCTTTCAGCAGAACCAGCTACAAACTCTATTAGCTCTCGGCTGGAGGGATGTAGCTGCCTTTCCTTCAAGCCACAGGTGTTGAATCTTATCTGTGATTCACAACTTTAGAAAAAAATAAGATGGAGGTGGCAGCAGTGGTTCTGCATCCTCTAAAGCACTTTACTGAATGATTAAAAAAAACAACCCAGCTTCAAATCCCTCACCTGCTAATTTGAGGATATGAACCAACATTGCACACATATCAGATAAACATGTATCTTTTGTGCAGTAGGACATGCTCTGTAACTACCCCTTGAACCAGGCCTTGCAGCCCTGTACCTGAGAATCCCCTTGAAAAGCTGCCAAGCACAAAGATCACCAGCAAGGAAACCGAAAGAGGTTTTAGAGAGCTTTGACAGTTTTCAGGTTCTTTAGTGGCCAAGATGAGACAGCTGATGATTTCTGTCATTCCTGAATGGTGGACTCAATGCTCAAGTTACCCTCCTATGATTTAGAGATCAAATTATTATCTGTATGAATTACAAAATATTAATACTAAAGTCATAGCTCAGATGTGTAATAATCTTGTAAAAAGTTGGGGCAGACAGCAGTCTCAGTTTTTTAAAAACTGTCATATGAAGTCAAACCAACATTTTAATAGATATGATTTTTTTTTTTTTTTTTTGTAGTCAGATTAATTTACTTCAACCAGGATCTTGTCCAGACAATCTTACACTGATGGTTTGGATTTCTCCATCACACTCTTCAGACTTGTTTTTAGAGGGATAAATATATGTGTATAGAAGCAATATTTTGACAGTTGACTTGGACGTTTTACAGAATTGTCATAATTTATGAAAAGCACATTTAGAGAACAGAAAACTTGTGTGAACTGTCTCAGAAAGCAGCCTTGGCTCCTTTACGCCTATGTGCTTTTTCATTCAGTTGTATGATCATTTGTTTAAAAATACTGCTGATTATATTCAATTTCTTTTTTAAAAATTTAATCTTATGTTTTATTGAAGCAATAACTTCAGTCTGAACTTAAACAGGGAGCCTAGATGAGCTCTGATAAAAATAATAAGATTGAACATCCCTCTCTGCCAAAAAAAAAGGAGTTTCTAGTCTTTTGCATTTAATGAATTTAGTCTCACAGACCTGCAGTAAAAGAAGGCCACCCACCTTTTGTAAAATAATTCTCATTCAGATCTCTGTGCCCAATTACACATTGGATGCTCTTTATTTCACACCAGGTATTGAGCAAATTGGGTTAACATAGCTTTCTCTCCTGAAACTACTGACTTTAAAAAAAAAGAATAGCATCAACACTTCTTGACCACTTTTGCACTATCAACTGTGGAGTGCATAACAAGCAGTAACTGGGCAGTATTATTTTCTACCCATCACAGTGCAAAAAGCTCTGATAAATTGCAACAATAAAGGCTTCAAGCATTACAATCAATACTTAATGGAATAATGTAAATCCAGCTTGTGTATGACTTGGGGATTGTGTTCTCTTGCAAAGAGCAAAAGATTGATGCACAGCAGCAGAAGTGCATCTTTTTTCCCCTGCAGTCAGAGCTATAAGAGAGACACAATAATGTGCTAAAGCTGCTTTGCTTGTATTGTGGAATTATTACTATTTTTTTTCAGCCTAGTTTAAAAGGAGCCAGAGAGACATTGTGTCTCCCAGGGCTCTGTAAAAACCAAGTTAATGGTATTCTCAGTCTTTAGACACATTTACACATCCTCCATCTGCTTGAGAAGAAAAAAAACAGATTTCAATAACAAAAATTGTACAGATCTGCCTTCAGGCAACAGAAATGCATGTGATAAGGGAATAGCCATGAAGTGCAAAGGAGTATTTAGGTCTTAGCGCTTATTGACTGGAAACTGAAAAGGAGATGTGAAGGATGTGTGAAAAATCCTAAATAAAAGAGCTAGAATAACATATAATGTGGATAAGCAAATACGCTTGAAAAGAATGCAACTGTCACTAAAGAACACGGTAAGAGGAGGAGGTGGGATGGGAGAATGGAATGACAAGAATGAAGATAAGTAGTATTCTGGATCCAGAGTTTGGTTCAGGAAACATGCTATACTCTGCAATTCAGTCACCTAGGTACATTACATCAATTCAAACCACACTCAAAATGCACAAATTCTACTTTCCTTTCTCCTCCTCTTTGTCTCTATTGAGTTGTATTTTTACTTCAGATGAGGTCAGACCCACAATCAGTTTGAAAAGATAGAGAAGGAACATTCAAACTCAAGGGGCAGTGGAAATGTCAGAAATAGCAAACAGAAATCATATTTTTAATATCCACTCCACTCATTCAAGGAACATTACTAATTAGAAAACTCTTTTGACAAATATTGCATCTGCGGAGTACATAGGGTTTTTTTCAAAGTTAAACAATACAGTAGGAAGGAGAAACACATTAATAAAGATTCAGTCATAACTTATATTTTTTGGATGCACCTCGATTTACTGGAAATATTATGTCCAGACATGTATATTCCAATACCAGGCTCAAAGCCTCTTGGAAGGTTTGGGCAAAGTTACTTTTTTTTTTTTTTTCTTCCGCTTTTACTGTTCAAATGATGAGAAATGTAATTTTTTCCACTTATATGCATAGAAGACAAGGGCAGAGAGATCCTATGTAAGGTCTAGTTTCCTGCTTCTACAGGAAAAGTATCAGAATAATAATTTTCTTCAGCTTCTAAAGTACATAGTGAAAAGAGATTTTTTTTTTTTTTTTTTTTTTTGAATTGTAGTCCTCACTGTTGCCACTGGTAACTCAATAGTATTAAAATTAGCAGCTACCTATTTCCTAGCATAAAATTTATTCATGGACTGCTTACACTCATTAGGTGTCATACCATTGTTAACTGACCTTTAGCTTGGTGGGAGTTCCCTCCTAGGGGCTTGCCCTCAACATATATTTATGGATAGTGATTATGCCCCTTTTAGGCTAAACAACCCAGAGTATTCCGGTTTCATCTCTAAGAGGCACTGTCTTTATTGTAGAAGTCTTTCTACCCAGCCATTTCTATACAAGTCATCTTTCTGAAAGAGAAGCAGCTAAAAATGTCACTCCCATATTCCAGACAATATGGTCAGAAATTCTGCACTGGGATATTAAAAGAGAAAAACAAACAAACAAACAAAAACCAAACACACACACACACAAAAAAGTCAGAACAGCCTGGAAACTTTTGCTCATTGCTGATTCATAGATACAAGTCTTAACTGTGCATCAAAGAATAAATCAAATTTTGTAACTTAAACCCAAAAAGCCGTACAGTCTGAGTTTAATTTGAACTGACTGCTACTATTCAGGAATGAGATCTAGAAGAAAAATCAATACTTCCATGAAAATTTTAGTTCAATCCTCAGTAGCAGGAAAAAAATAAACAAAATGTTAGGAATTATTAAAAAAGTGGTAAAGAAATAACAAAACAAAAAAAACAGAGAACATAATTAAGCCACTGTATAAATCCATGGCATGTTTTCCTCTTGAATACCATGGGGTACTAAACTTCCCATCTCAAAATGTGAATAGAAGAACTGGAAAAGTTTCAAAGGCGGCAACAAAGCGAATCAAAGCCTGCAGCACTGAAGAACAATTAAGTACACTTATACTCGTCAGCCTGGAAAAGATGCAAATGAGAGTGGCTGTGGTAAAATTTTATAAAGTCATGGGTGGCAGAAGGACAGTGGAAATGGAACCACTAGTAAAATAACAGGGGTAAAGTTTCCTTCTGTGCAGAAGGCTGGAGCGAGATCGTGCCCTGTAGAGGATATACCATACGTACACCACTCCATGCTACGCCAGCATTTCTCCCCTTCCCCTGTATGTGTGGCTATGTGTAAAATGAAATAGGATACAGCAAAGCAATCCAGAGCCTGTAGAGACAAACCTATGCAAAAGCATTCTTTTACTACCAATAGGCATTAGCTGCAAGGTCAGTCCTCTCTTTCTGATCATACATATACACCACGACAGGAGCTTTACAGAGATGAAGTTAATTCTACCCACAGACATGTGTCTATTATGCTTCAGATGTCTGAAAACAACAGTGAAGTTAACATAGTCATAGAAAATAAGTTTTAAAATACCTCGTAAATATCTTACAAGAAGTATCTCAGAGACTTCTACAATTGGACTAAGATCCCTTGTCAGATTTCTCCTTTCTTCCCAGAAAAGGTTGAAGAAAATATAATTTTCAAGTGTTAACCCTGCCACAATATTCAGCAATGGAGTTGACACATGGCCTCCTGCAGTTGCTGACCTAGTTTAACCAAAAGTCATCTCATGGGACAGCCTTTTAGTGACTCTGAGGACAGAGCATAAGAAAGAGATGAGGGATGAAATTCTGCCATATGCTATAACATATGTACAATAACATTCAATGCTTGCACTGCAACGAATTTATGTCAACATCAGGCTCTCCAATTTAAACACACGATGATAAATCCCAAACTAAGTTTTACCCAAGACACATTTAAATAAAATAAAAACAAAAGAGTGGTCCAATACTATTATTCTTCATAAAACCTAACAACACACCTAAGTATCATATTTTAAATTTAAACTCTGACTGTTTTCTGTTACAAAACATTTCTGTTACATTAGCAATGTTATAGTATCTGATGGTACAAGCTACACCAGGTAACATGCCCCATATCTCTTCATATGACTTTTGGACGGGATAAAGGACCTAAATTATTACTATTTACCACTTGTACCAACGACTCCTTCTAGCCTGGAGACACATTGCTTGCTTTATGTTACAAATAGCAGGCAAATTCTGTTCCTACCCAAAAGAATTTACAATATTTGACTATTCAAAGACTTTACATGTGCTTAAAATAAAGTTCAAGAGGTTCAACTGACAGATGTTCTCAATGTTAAGTTTATAAAAACATCTTTGTGGAATTAGAGCCTAAGATCTCAGTCCTGCACAGATCTTCTGGGTTTGTTACTTTAGATCATTAATCACTCTAAAAAATCATGCTACAAATGTATACAGCATGAAGTGGGAATATATTTCAACCTATGTGGAAATGAGAAGAAATTACATTTTATATATGTTTTATGGAAATACTCTAAAAGGAAATTTCTCAAACTGCTCCCTGTAGCTGAGCTGTTTTCAGGTTTTTGAGAACTCTTAGAAGTCAACTTTCTTGTTTTGTTTAAAAAAAAAAAAAAATTAAAAAAATCCCAGTATACCTAATTTTAAAAAAATAATCTCAATTTGATATGTTCAATGATTAGGGTAGAAGAAAGGTAAACACAGCAGCCAAGAATTCAATGGAAAATGGTTCCGGAAGGCTGGGGTTTATTTATATAGCCATGATTATTAGTACCACATGAAGTCATACCGAAAGCATAGTAGGCTAGCCATTTAGAAGAGATTATATCTTTGGAAGTGTGTGCTGCTCAGAGAGGATTTAAAATAATGTAACTTTCAAGATTAGGGAACTGGGTTGAGGCATGTGTACATTCACAACATCAGAGAGGAACGTGTGGGATGGAGAGTGGTAAGAGGAGCAAGAAGCTGATTACTTCTTTATGCCCTTGTTGTTGATTACTTTTCCTGCTCTGTCCCTTCATTTCATTCCACAAATACAGAACCAGTGCAGTTGTACCAATATAAATGTGATTTCACCAATGCTACCTCAGGAAGCAACCTGCAGAAATAAGAGCAAAAAATGTCCTTCGACATCTAACTTACAGCAACTCACACTTACTTACCCAGCTATAACTATGCCTTCTTACCACTGAATTTGTACCGCTGTGGGTCATACCTCATAACATAAAATATATATCTCTCTGTATTTCTATATATTTGAGAAACTGCTGACAGTTCTATTTCTTTGTCACTAAAAATGTGCAACAAAGACCATTTTGTGCATAATGTACAGAGAGATATGTACAAATTTCAAAGCCTGCTGCATATATAGCAAAATGAAAAGTAGTGGTGTGTGCTGCAAAATGGAGAAAAAAGCAGGGTCTCCAATGTCTTAATTTCCAAGACTAGCATAGCTCTATGCTTGCTCTGTACCGCATTGTCCCTGGTTGAGGTTGTATTTTCTTTATTAATATTTACAAAACCTCGGGTTTCGTGAAGATTAGTCAGTTCTTTTGCAACATTATGAAAGTGCTAAGTACTCTTACTAAGGGTTCAAGATAGGATAATGCAATACATTTGTTCATCAGGGTCCTCTCCTTCACATGGATGTAACATGGTGTAAACTACCCATATGTTATAGCATATGGCAGAATGCCAGTATCTCTTCATATACCTTATTCTTCATTTTCAGGGTGAACAAATGGCTCTTTCACAGGGGGATACTGAGTTAAATTGGGCCACAGACTGACTGATTTGGGTTTTTGCTAGAGCAGATTAACGACAGAAAAACCAACGTGGACTACAACTTCTTTTTCACTACTAAAGGAAAAAAAGACAACAATTCAGAATACAGCCATGCTATATAAGGCATATGCATTTAGGCCTTTTTTAGTAGATTTTTAGATATTTTCTCCATGGCTCTCCTGCCAAACCAGTAACATTAAGTGAGCAGTAGATGGTAAGTTCTTTTTTATTTTAGCTTTTTTTCTCATATTCTTTCAGGAACTGGCATTTATGGCACATTCTGGAATGCTCAGTTTCAAAATTACCCTAAAAATTAACTTAGATTTACCAAATGAACCTCTGTGCCCAGAATTTGAAGTGCAATTAAACTTTTCACTTCAGTTTCATCCCATTTTAAGGAGAATGACAAATACTTCATTCTTGGTAGCTTGTGCTTCTATATACTACTAAGCCATAAAATAACAGAAATATACCAAAAACTCTATTACTGTTTCATAAATAGAAATACTAGAGACTAGAAAAACTATGAGAGCAAATGAAAGTTAAATCTTGATTTGTGGTACAGAATTACCTGGCTGCTGTTACAATGGCATATAATATTTTCACACTTGTCATAAAGAGTGGACAGTAAAATCTTGATTGTATTTTTATATGGACTGAGAATAGCACACAGGTCAGATGGAGAACTGATTTAAATAATTGCAAGCCTTGATTTATACACAGCACATAGTTTTGAATACTACTATACACAAAAATACCATCCAATGGAAACTAGAAATTCAAGAGGCTGCTCTCCTGACCAGGTAGACACCTGGTTCTACAATCAACAGTGCATCTTTTATGGTATATAATAGAGTTCTGGTTCAATAGAAAATGTGGAGACAAATCCTCCAATGTGAGCAAAACCTGTACAGAGAGAAAACAAGACCCCTGAAAAATGAGCTAGAAAAAAGTGATTTTCTGCTTCCCTGCTCATTTTGCTGATCTGTTTAGGTCAGCTTTCGGTGCTAAAGTTAATCATAGAATCATAGAATCATAGA
>NW_009633799.1:0-44655 GCF_000690535.1 Cariama cristata
TTAATTCTTCGTGTGACTGTAAGTCCTTGCTTATTTTGAAGGTATTAGAGTGTGGTGGGGTTTTTTGGCTTGTTTTTAAATTCTTCCTGGCTGATTTATACTTTTAATTAGCCTTTATATATATATATTTTTTTTTTTGAACAAGTTTTGTAATGTGGGTGGGAAGTCTTGCACTCAGATCTTGCAAGGCCTTGAAACTCTGCGAGCTGTAGCTGGGCAGTGGAGACAGTGGCCACCTCCTGTCTGGGGGTGGGGAAAGGTAAGGCAGGGGGTTTTCGCTACAGGCGCCTTGGCTGCTTTGTCTGGGGATAATTCAGTTAAATTAGTTTTCTGGATGAAGGGAGATACAGGCCCATGGAACCAAGCTCTGGCTTGGTCTGGGAGGCCTTGCCAATACTACATGTGATGTTCTTTTAAAGCAGCCATGACAAAATTGCTTCTGTGCAGCGTGATAAGAGTAGAGCAGTCGCGATTGGTCTCGCTTCATCTTTTCTCTGTGAACAGCGAACTGTTCAGATTCTTCTGTCAAGGAGTCAGACTTGTGTTCTTTGGATGCTGGTGGTGTTTGCCCCTTGGGTCAGTTGTTTTGGGGCCTAAGGTTGAGGAAGCTCTTACCATCTTTTCACTTCCTTTTTCCCTTTGTGTGAACCACGTCTTTTCCTTTTGAAATCAATTAACACATCCAGAAATGAGCTCCTCAGACTTAGGAAACAGAAATTCCTGGAGCATTCTCTGTGCCCCTCTGACAAGGTATTATTTGTGTTTCTCTTTCCCTGTGGCGGTTACTGATAAGACTTTTCTCATCCCTGTTCCTGCAACATCCAGGAAATGGAAAGAGTCTTCACCAGTTGGGTCCTCTTCCTCCTGCCTGTGAAGAGGAGCTGAGCAACACCAGGAGAAGTACAGGTGAGACTGGATGGTGAAGTCTGTGTTTGTAGGCTGGACAGTTAGTGGGGATAGCAGAATTGATAGGAAGATAATGAATGGGGTTGTTCAGGATTGCACTCAGCCTGTAAGAGAAGGGATGGCATGGAAGAGGACCTTCTGGAGGTCAGTGCCTCCCAGTATCTGCTCAGTATAATTTTGAGGAAGACTTTGATCACTCTAAACGTTGGTTCAGCATATGCTGCTGTGAATGTGAAGGGAATGTACCTGTAGCATCAGCGGTCCATAACTGAATGGAAGAAAAGTGGTGAAAGGTTTTAAATACAGGCAGCCTGTCACTCTTGGTTTGTCCACCCAAGCAGCAGTGCAGCTGCTCCCCGTGGGTGCCTCTGAGCCCTGCCTTCTTGGGGTTGGTGCTTTCATCTGTGAGCACTTCTCATTGTAGGGAAGGCGGTAGATCAGTTTTATGAGATAGATGCTGAAATGTTGAGGGATTGCAGATACTAAAATACACTTTGATTTTGTAGTTTAGGGCTTTCTGTTATTACCAAATCGACCTTTAGATCAAGACACACATAATTTGACTGTTAATCCTTAGTGCCAGATGGAATTCTTTTCCATTTTTAAATGACAGAAGTAATGAGTCATGACTGTGTAGTAAAAGAAACAGATTGCTTACATGTACAGGAGACGGAGTTTTGAAAATCTGCAAAAGGTCATGGAAAATCTAGTGTTTTCCTCCTCCTCCCGCCCAGGGCTTCTGTTGTATTGAACTAGGAATGGGTTGAAGTGTTGAGATGTCCAGGTTGGGTGGAAAAATTCATGAAAGCTCATTTTAATTTGTTATGTAAAACTGTCATTGAAGGAAAGCTTAAAACGGAGCTGAAAGAGTGAACTGTGTGTGAACTTTGTGATGCTGAACTAAGGCACCTGGTGCAGCTGTGAATTTCTTTTGCAACACACTATGCTGTCTCTAGGATGAGACACTGAATAATTTTTCTTTGATACGTTGCATGCATTTAGCTGTTGGTTTTTCTCCCTATATAAATAATGCTTTCTGCTCATTAATCATTTTTATGACTGTTCTCTGCAGTTTATCAGATATCTTAATATGCATCTGATAATTGGAATTTGGAAGGCTAACTGTGCCTGGAACTGTGAGTTCATTTGAGAGCTGTCTTCCTCTCACTTCACTGAATTTTCATGGCTGATGCTGTATATTGTAACAGGGTGCTGGAGCTCAGGGAGGTGTGTGAACCTCTGACTCATCAGACTGCAAGTAAGGGAGCTGTGCTCAGAAAACTAAGCATAATCCTGGTCTAGAAGAAATTACATAGAAAGCTTCTTGTCTTTTCTGGTGGTTCGAAGGCTCTGGAATCAAGGAAGCTTTTTCTAAAGTGTGGTGGAATCTAAGCAATCTCAAGTGATTAATACATAATATGGCGATTTCATGTGTTCATAACATCGTCATCGGTACGGTTAGCTAGAAGGGAACTGTGGTCATCTGGTGCAGCCCTTTCTTCAACTGGGGTCCTGTTTTAGTCAAAATCAGGACAGCTGGGACTGTTGCCAATACTCAGTCAGTTCAGCTGTGGCTTTCTTGAGCTGACTTCTGGAAAACTCTCAAGGCCTGAGATTTCACAGCCTCTCTGGGTACCGGTTTCAGGGCTGTACCAGACTCCCAGTGCAAGTGTTTTCAAAACGTGAAACCTGAATTTCCCTAGCTGTGTTTATGCCTTATTTATCACTACTGAGAGGAGTTTGACTCTGTTGTCTTTGTAATTGCTTTTCATAGCACTTCTTTACATTACCCCATAATCTCCTCCTTGCTGGAATAAACAAGCATATGTCCCTCAAACTTTTCTTATTGGTTATACGCTTAGTCTCCTGCCCATCCTGGTAGCCCTTTGCTAGATAATCTCCAATTTTTCTATGTATCTTTTGAGCTGGAGGGCCCACAACAAGCCACAGCTTGCATTGCTGTCTCCTCGTGCTAAGTAGAGGGCATTAATAACTTCCCTGGATCCCTATTCTCCTCCTTGTGTAGCCTGGCGTGAGGTTTGCCTTGCTTGCAGAGAGAGTGCGCTTTGGGCTCATTTGCAGCTTGGCTTCCATTGTAACCCTGAGGTGGTTTTCAGGAGGACTGCCACTCAGTCAGTTCTGAGTGTGGGGGTACTGTGCCCCAGGAACGCTCTTGTACCGGTCTTCTCTTTGTCTCAACCATCAGAGTATTTTCTGTCTCAAGCTTGCCTTAAGTTACATCAGCAAGTTCATAGGCCATGCAAGATGGCTGCTTTAACTCTAAATTCCATAAAAGGTTATTTGCTGCCTGCACCAGAAGGACATGATCAGAAGAAGGCCTTTTGCTGAAAGAGCCTGTTTGAAGGCTCCCTTTGGCTTCCTACCGAAATGATCTCTGGAAGAATAAGGTGTTCCTTTTAAGTATTTTAATTTGCATTGGACGTGGTATCTTGTCTGACTTTGTTCTGACTAGGCTATTCAGATAGTTCTCGAATATTTAAACTTGATTTTTTTCTTTAAAAGGAAGTACATCTCCTGTGTGATACACTAGAGATGTTTCCTGCAGGAGACCTAAAGCGCTGCTTAAATCATAACATCGAGTGCAGACAGTCCAAAGGGACTTTAGTCTGCCGTTCCCAGATTGAGAGTTCGTTAGCTGCCTTATCCATGCTGTCTTTAGGTTGTGTCTCTAGTTAATCTTAGATACTTCTTTTTATTCCCTTGCTTACAGACTCTGCTCTTTGTGCTGCTGCTCTTCTCATGTCAGGTTTAAATTTTCCTTTGATTTGACCTTCATTTCTGGATAATCATCTCCATCAGGTTAGTGGGCATGTACTCTCTCTCTTGCCAGTCTATTGTGTGTCTATTAGAATATTGATTTGCAGAGAGTGAAGTATAAAAAATCAATATCCCATTAAGTGGAGTAGAGTGACAATGTTCTGAGGCTAGTCAAGTTCAAAGACTAGTGTCTAGACGCTAAGGTGGTGGGTTTTTTCCCGGCGTGGTCTCAGCTAGACAGATGTATGTATCCTGTTAGGATTTTGTTCGCATGAGTTCATGGCTGGAAGACCCATTATAACCAACCGAATTTTAGAAAGTGTTGGTAATGCAAAAAGGTACTTTGATTTAGTACGATGCTTGTAGTTTATTGTTTTTTAGTAGTCAAACAGTAGAATATAAATGTTCTACAGTATATTTAGGATATATAGACATGAGCAATCTGATATTGCAGACCAGTGTCTGCTCTTAAGTGCTCAGAGAATTGCGGAAAGGCCAGGTGTGAAGATACTTTTTTTGTAGTCAGTACGAGATGCCTACTACGTACAAGTGATGAATGCAGCTCCCCTGCCTGCCCCTTAGTTCTCTGTACAGTAGTCTGTCATTTGAAGATGAGGAGTCAAAACATAAGTATTTTTCTGTTTCCTAGTTTTGAACCGTTCTTGGACCATTCCGCAATTATTTTTAAGTTACGGTACTTGTACTTCAGTGCTATTCATAAACATCTGACTGACCACAGGTATGGTTCCCCTCCGTGCACTGGATTGCTGTTACTGTCTTTTAAAAAAATAATAAATACATTAATACTCTTTACTAATTGCTTAGGTAGGAAACTAGGTTTTGTCCATCTACAGCTCCATTCATTTATGCTTTATAGCTTGTAAAGTACATTAAGGTACTTTATGGGCTGAGGATTTGAAATGATGAGAGACTGCAGTCTTCGCAGCGAGTACTGTGGCATTGTGCTGTGGAGTTTGGCTGGCATGCTGCCTGCTTTTTGCAAGGCCGAGCTCATTAGCTGTGAGTCAGACCTGGCCCTCACTAAGTTTGGAAGCGGGATTTCTGAGGGTCGTTCCTGAGCCTGGGGCTCCTGCCTGGTGAAACTGTCTCCTGCTGCGTGCTAATAAGCTGGCTAAATCTTCCATAAGTAAATGGATGCTGGAATGAAATGTCTGATAATGATGTTTGTAAATCCAAAGAAGGAGAAATTGAAGATCAGTTCATTTAAGTATGCCTTAGCTGTGCAGAGAAGACTGACCTTGGAAAATGCTGTGTTTGAATAACACAGTTTATCAAAATATCTCTGAGTACTTTGCAGAGATAGATGAACTTTGTTTCCTTCCCTTGTGCAGATAAGAAAACTGGCGCAGAAACACATGAAATGAGTTAACGGGTGGTTGAGCTATTGTTCTTGGTTATCACAGGGCTTTGCGTTTCATTTCTCATCGTATGATGCTCTTGCAGCATCGATTACCTAAATGTGAACCATAAATCTCTTTGCCAATACACAAACACTCACAAAGTCTTGACTTTCATATATGAGTGAAAAACTTACTTAACCTAACATTTTGTTACATCCTCAGATGTAAACAAACAAGTTTGGAGTAATGGAAACAATATCTCACCATGCTAATTGCTTCCTGATTAATGGCAGTGTATTTCAGTGAAAATCAGCCTTAGGATGTATTTCAGTTCAGTAAATTCGTATCTATAACTTATTTTGGCCTGACAGCAGTAGGTGAGCCACTCGGAAAGACTAGGTGGACCACCTACCTACTGACTGAAATTGTAATAATGTTTTTCAGGGAATCTGTGCTGAGTGTAATACTCTACTTTTGTTACTAGAGAATGCTGTAGAACAGTACTCCACTTAAATAGGTTTCCTGTGTAACAATATTTCTTCAAAAGAAAGTCGTTACTAAGTGGGACATAGAACTACCCCACAGACTGAAGGAATTTCTTCCCTTTGAAGTGCACATCAGACTTCTTCTGTGTTCCCCATCTGCCTTGTATGAAAGAACTTCATTTGACATTAGTGACCTGTGTTAAGCCGTGTATAGATAAGGAAAATGTATTTGTGCACCATTAAGGTCTTTTATGGACTACATATGTAATGGACAGTTTCAAGGGATTAAGGCCAGTGTTTCAAATTGATGTATTAGTACTATAGCGTGCTTAGCAAACTGCTGCTGCAAAATTTGGCTTGTAGTTTCACTTAACATGCTGCTGCTTTTCAGCAGTTTGCCGGAGACAGAACTGCACGTTCTAGTGCTTGCAGGACATGAGTAAATGAAGCTGAGAGAGTATCCATGTACATTTGCTGGGCTGCCTTTCACCAAAATGATTGTTGTGCAGTTCCTTTGACCCTTGCCTCTACAGGGTGATTTAGTCTGTGGTTAATGTGGCATAGTAGCTTTTACATTTTTATTAGGCTGTGTTTCTAGTGTCTTCAGTGCCAGATAGGTTTGACTGCGGTAGTCAGAGTTACTGTTTTCACGCAGCAGGTGCTTTCCTGGCCATTCAGGTGGGGATGTCATGATCCTTTATGTTTGTGACCCCTGTATATTGTGGAATACACAGCTGAAGTCAGGCTGAGGTCAGGCTTTGGCTTTTTGTTCCAGCTGACAGTGATAACAGCACCTGGTCACTATGGGCTGTGGCTTGTTGGAAGCTCGCTGGTTTAGTGTGCCCAGAGCAGTCATGGAGGTGGTTGTGATCAATGTGCTCGTGGTTATAAAGATGTGTGTCTGGTGCCAAGGTAGGGCTTGCTGCTGCTCAGAAAGTTACTGATAGCTTTGCATAGCTGGGTTTTGAGGGCTATCTAAAGTTTATTTCATGGATGCATGTTTTCTTAGCCTTTACATTGCATGTTTATATATAGAAAGCAATAGTGACCTTTCGTGCTCTGCCACGTGGCTGGTCACGGCAGAGATTCATACTGCACGCTGTCAGGAAAGATTCACAATGCCAGGATCTTCAGATTTCTTTTGCTTCATCAAGATGTATTCCCCTACTATTAAAGGGTTTCCCCAGACCCCACGTTGTTTTTCTTTGAAACACAACTTCTTTCTCGTTCCTGCTTAAGATAATTAGAGCATAGAAAAGAACTGTTTAACTGTTGCCTGAAGTCTCTCTTTTTTTTTTTTTTCTTCCTTTTTAATGTTCTTGATTTCTCATTGCTAGTGTGGCCTAGTATGTGTAAATACTCTTGCTGGAATGGTTCTTTTTCGTGGTTTACTGTCAATTCTGTTGTGTGCTGTACTGATCCAAGGTGCCTTCAGGCACATGTGCTGTTCATCAGCCATATTTCCAATCAGCGTGGGCCCAGGATCAATGCAGGTGTAGAGGGAAATGTACGGTTTCGTCTTGGCAAACACTCTGGTGATCTTCCAAGCCACACAAGATGAGCGTGCGAAGGCTGTTGCACTGAATGTGAAATGAACTCAGCGCACTCTGAGACTGCAGTGTTGATCAGGTTTCATCTTGCTAGTTAGTATCTCCCAAGAACTGTTGTAATGCAAGTCATCTAAAAATGCACATAAGCTAAGGCTGATGGAAAACTGTAGTGCTCTGTGAATAAAATAGGAGGGTGAATTAGGAATAATCATTTTTATTTTCAGTGAATGTTCTGTTGGGTGTGATGGGTTGTGGAACAAGTCCTCCCAGTTCTTGTCACATATAGCATAGTGGTCTGCAGCCTTTCCTTTATTGAATGATTTGACAGTAGTAAAAATGGTTTTGGTTCCCCTCCACCTCAAGCAATATTTGCTTAATATATTACAAAGTTTTCAATCTGATGATTCTGTAGTATTTATGCTTTCAAAAAGATTGTATTTTGCATTTTTTTGGTATTTGCATTATTGAGAAAGATGAGTCTCAAGAGAATAAAGAAGTCCTTTATCTTATCTTGCTGCTCCATAACTGTAGTTTGGTTTAAATGAAATCCATAATTTTCCCTTGTTGGTATGACAACAGAAAACATAAAGGTGAAATTAGAATAAGAATAAAAATGAATGTTAACTGTATGCGCTGTAGCAGTTAAATAAATCACTTAATGATTATAGAATAATAATTCAATATGGCATGGAGTCAAACAGAATGCTTTTAAGAGGGGAGGAGCAGTATAAAGGAATAATTACATGCATTTAATGTAGTATTTCACTGTGATAGTAGATCAATTCCCCTCGTCAAATTATACAGCAAATTTATGAGTATGTGTGTATCTAAGGCAATTAATAAGCTATCTTTATAGGACTAAGATATCTAGTTTTGCACTGTAACCTTTAAGTACAATTTATCTCAAAGGCATAATGCTTAAAACTTTCTAAATGTTCCTTCTAAAAGAAAATTTAGGAAGAAAAAGCAGTAAATAATGCCTTACTGAAAAAAAAAAAGTTAGTTTACGTAACATTCCAGTTGCTTAGAATTTAATTACATTTCAAAGCTATGAATTTTGATGTAATATCTCAATTTTTATCATAATGTTCTCTGCAACACTATTTCTATGTTTTATGAAACGAAAATTTTCAAGTACCTCTCAGTCCTTCCGAATGCTTTACAGTCAAGTGCAATCCAAGTAACCAGGAGCCATGAGAAAGGGTCTAATTCTGTACCCTTAAGCATGGGCGAGTCTCATGTAGGTGGCATCACTGTGTGTGCAAACTCCAGGTAGCAGGAGACCTGACCTCTGGGATGCCCAGGGAGTGAATCGGCAAATGTGGTCTCTGTTCATGCCTCGGCCACCAGTTTCTCCTCAGAAGCCCTTGTAACTTCTTTCTAAGTTCTTCAGAGCTGAGACCGTGAACGTGCAATGTGGAATGATGCCTGCGGTTTCTAAAGGAGAAAAAAAGGGAATAAAAAAGAAAGAGTTGTACCTGAGCAAGTAAAAACTCATTTTCTGTACAAAACTTTTAACGATATGAAGAATCTGTCTAGATACCATCTTGCTCTTGGTGGCTGCGTTTGTAATACTGCTTTCCCCTTAATGGTCCTTCCTTAAACGGGTAACTGGATTGATAGAGGGTTCAGAAATTACTTGCCTAGTGAGGGTCTAGCTAGTGAAACAATTTTCCATGAAATTTTTTGGGGATGTACAAAGACAAATTAATTGCTGTTTTTCTGGGAAGAAGCTGAAATTGCCACCGTCACAAAATTTTTTAACATCACTAGCTGTCCTCTGCTCTGTGGCAGGTTACTTGCCCTTTCCTACTTCTGGGGAGTAGGGACAGCGGCTACCAGCATGGGAGGGGAAGAAGAGGGATTGTTTGATAAGGACAGCAATGTTGGTCTTAGCCATCTGCAGCACTCTGTGGAAAGGACATGTTTTGAATACATTTCTAAATCATCTCCAGCCTGCTGTCATCCTTGTTTGTTGTAACATTGACGACTTTGAAGTGCTCATGTGTGTAAAGTGAGCAGACTGCAACGGGGTTGCGTGCTGTACAAGTCAGTTACATATATACCAATAGCACTGTTGTCAGTCGGAGCCTGGATACGGGTGTTGGAAGCAGGTGCCCTAGGCTTTGCTACCACACCGCAGCGTAAAGCAGTCCGGGGTGTTGAAGGAGCCTCACATGGTCCTTCTGTTCTGTGGGGTTTGTACTTGGCTGAGGGCAGCAGTTCGCATAATTTAACCGTCGGTACGGGGGAAGAATTATGTGGTTACCTGCTTCAGGTCACAGAATGGATAATAAACGGGTGAAGGAGGGAAGGAGGACAGGGTCACATTCCTGGGTTTGGCTCCAGTTCACTGGGAGAACCGGCTATAAAGAAGAGGCAGTGAATCCCTTTTGTATGAAACAAAAATGGAAGAAAAGGTGTTGATACCAGAAGGCAGTATTACCCAATTAAGGAGAGAGGAAACTCTGACAGAAGATCCCGAGTGATCTGGCAGGTCAGATAGTTTGGGAGCTAGTTAGAGGATCTTATGAACAAGACTTTAAGAGGGCACCTGACAACTGTATGATTCTCCCTGTTGGCTCCCACCGCAGTGTAAGGCTTTTGAGGTGCAAAGAGAAGAAAGAAGGGGTTTTGCTTGTATGAAGGTCTCTTTACATATGTTTCTGTAGATCAGTATTATTTTCTTTTGAGGCACAACATGTCTATGAGCATGTTCTTCCCTCTTCACCCTGCTGAAAGGAATATAAGGGAGGTGGAAGCCCAGTAGTAGCTGTATTCTGGTTGCTTTCAGCTTGAGTACAGCTTAACCTTAATCAACCCTGATGCATGTTTAAAAATCCCCAAAGAAGAAAAGATTTAAAAAAAAAAAAAAGTTCAGATTTGCAACAGAGCATTGTGATTTTGCAGGATCCACAGTGGATACCACAAAGAGGAAATCTTGACTGCATTGAGATCATCTGTCATCAGTGAGGCAGGACTGTAGCCTTAAACATTTTCACTTCACTAAAATGCAATGGAAAAAGCTCGGTTCATAGGATACGAACTGGAAAGAAAATTACAGCAGCGCTCAGCCAATAAACTTGAAGCAATAGTAGTGTCGAGGGGAAAGGTGTAAGGCAGAGGATGAGCATAACTGTATTCTTGAAAAATAGGCTTGTAATCTGGACACTTAACTACTTAAGTTTTTAAACCCTATATTAGTATTAAAAATCAGTCAGCTTTTAATGGACCAGAGCACTGCAATGGTTCCCTCATTTTCCATCAGTCCTAAAGCTGAACTAAACTTTTGCAGGTGCACAAATACTCATGCTCCTTGCAGTTTTGTTGTTGCTATGGTGATGGAGATAGAGGTTTTCAGGTGTTTCAATTAGGTGCAAATGGCTTACCTCTAAAGACACACAAATGTAAGGATTAAAAGCAACCAGCAGATCTTATTTTGTGTTTCCTTTGAAGAAGGAAATAGCCTTCAGGAGCTGAACAGACAGAGGAACTGGTGCACCAGTGCATGGATAATGGTAAAACTTCCCTTCCCTTGTGCCAGACTGTCGGTGGCCTCTTGTCTGCCAGGGGCTGCTTCCTTAGGGATGTGACAGAGCTTTTCCCCACTGAGAAGCTTGTCAAGCTCAGTGAAGAGAAAGAGTAGCCAGCCTTCTTGTCTCAAGACAGTTCTTAGCTGTGCTGTGTGGTCACAGAGTTTTTTGTTATCTGCCTTCAGTACCAGCTTGAATCTCTTCCCTGGAGAGAGCTTTACTGGGGTTAAGTAAGTGTTTGAAGAAATTCTTCAGATTAGGTTAAAAGCACAAACGGCTCTTTGCATGCTTCCAGGCTCTGGCATCCCGTGGATTAACAGTTCCCCATGGATGTTCTCCAGCTCTATTAAGGATCTCACAACAGGTATTTCCAGACATACAAATCAAATCTAAAAATACAAATGTGAAGATCCCAGTGTTACGCTGGGGAGTCTCTGTGCAGGAAGTTAACTTTTTAGGAATTTATCACTGAACATCATTAATCCTGTCTTTGATGCTAACCTCCATGAAGCATATCCTTTGCATACAGCCCACATCACAAACTGCTGAGCAGGCAAAGATGAAGAAGTGAATGCTGTTCCTGCTTGAAAAACAGTTGAACCGCTGTGGAAGTAGTCTGCTCTGATTTTAGGTTAGCATTAATTGCGTTTGATGCCATTTGGCTCTTTTTTTTTAAAGAGTTTGTAGAAACAAAGAGAAAGTTACATAGTTAAGCTATGTCATGAATGACACAGGAGTTAGCATCTTCTTCAGAATTATTATTTAACTGGCAATGTCTACAGACTAGTAGCTGATGGGTATGCCTGCGGTATTGCATTTAACAACAGTGTTTCCCAAATATGACATTATGTTTTCAATCCTGGCTTGTTTTTTCATCTTTCCTCCCAACTTCTCTAAGTGCTTCTTGATTTATGGTTATTTCTCTCTTATCAGGTGGCTGAGAATGCATTACATTCCTTCATCACAGAAGTCAAACAACAAGGAAGAGGTAGAAGACCTGCACTTATCAAAGCTGCAGGTAAGCTCCTTGCCTTCTCAGAGAGCAAACCATGACCTAATTTGAACATAGATTTAAAAGCTCTGATTAGTTTTCATGTCTGCTTATTTTTTTAATCTTAGAAACGAAGGAAATTAATCGGCTGCAGCTAGTATTCTGGTGCCATGGCCCCTAAGAATAGGAAATTTTGGTAGAAATCAAGGTGTTTCTAGAATCACTTTAGGAATGGTTTAAAAAAACCCAAACAAACAAAACCAGAGAAATTTCCTTATGTATCATCTTTTATGACCCTCTTTAGGGGAAGGGGAAGTGAAGACTGACTGTCCAGTCCCAACCTTTCTGTAGATCACCTAGCATAGTAAGGTCTTCGGTTCCTCTACTTGTTACCAGAGAGCAAATATTGATGTAACTATTGTAGCACAGATTAGCAAAATAATTATTTGTACCAACATTCTTCCTGATTATTACTATATTCTTGCTGGTAATTTTGGCATGCCTAATAAGGTGATGAGTACTGAAGGGAAGGCTGAAGTTTCTTGGTTAGGCAGCTGGGTGGTATTGCTGTTGTGGACTAGTCGGCTCTGGCGGCATTACATGAAATGTAGAAACAGTGAAAAGCAATCTTGCTTTCAAAGGATTGTTGGTGACCTTTAAATTAGGGCTGGGAGTCTCATCATAAACTGCAACTGCAGGATACATGACTTACTTCCCTTTCCTTCAGAACGGAAAGGTTGTTTTCACTGAAATTACCACTTATTACAGAAAGGTCAACTTCATATGACTGCATCTCAAGTAGCCAGGGACCTTGTTTATCTCAGCACAGTATTTGCAACTTCATAATTCTGTGTGTTTGGTTTTTTTTAAAGATCATGCTGTTGTTGTTCTTTTGTAAGGTGTTGCAAATAGGCACATTTGATGGGCTAGGCTTTCAGCTACTGCACACTGTTTCTGTTCGCTCAAATGGAATAATGGTAAATTACACTGGTGCAAGGTTTGGTGCTTTGTAAGAGTTGTTACTCAAGTGCTTTTTGTCTACTATCTCCCTAGAAAACAATGCTGAAAACTGTTTTATGGGTGTTACTCTACGTCTGCTACTGGGCCTGCCAAGACTCTCTGTGTCATATACTGTAGAGTAACTCGAGTCTGCGTTGTGCATTTTGGTTGATGACTTGCACATAGTTATAGAAATTATGTATAACACAGGAGCTGCCTCAGTGCCGCTGGATTTCAGTATGACTAAATTCCTAAATTGTTTAGGGACTTGCTCTTAGACTAGATTTTACAGGTCTGAGTTAGATATATAAAGAACTTATTTTTCCAAGGCATGATAGAGGTATTTAGAGACCCAACTCAGTGCTTATGCTGAAGGTTCCCCTTCTACAGGGGTGTCGCTGTCTTTGGGAAGGAGCTCTTTCTTGCAAAATCCAAGCAGAAGTCACTCTTACCAGCCAAAGCGGATGACTGTGTGTGCACGTTCTTCCTCTGTAGTATTTTAGGAAGAATTTCTTCACTGTAAGAGTTGTTAAGCATTGGAACAGGCTCTCCAGGGAAGTAGTGGACTCACCATCCCTGGAGGTGTTCAAAAAACATCTAGACATGGCGCTTCGAGACATGGTTTAGTGGGCATGGTGGCATTGGGTAGACAGTTGGACTTGGTAATCTTTGAGGTCTCTTCCAACCATAACAATTCTATGATCATCTGTCTGTTAAAACAGTTACTGATGTTGAGGGAGACTTGAATTTCAATCATTGTTTTGTGTATACTAAAAAATTTCGGCCACCGGAACATTATGGACTGTGTAGGTGTAGAGGAGGAAGGGATCTGCAGCAGAGGGTGAGACCTTTTGAGTACCAGACTAGCCCACCGTAGGTGTGGAAGCTAGAGTTAGGAACATGTGGGTATTAGTATGAGCAGTGTTTCTGCCAGTGAGCGGTGAAGTGTCTTCATGCTTAATACTGAATTGTTTCTTTAACTGATAGCTGTCAAAATTTAAATCCTGGTGATGTTTTCTGGAGCTGTTACTTGCAGTATTTTGGTGATTTCTTAGACCTCCTATTACAAGAAGTTTAAGTGTTGTACATTGGAAACTCGTAGTAACTACTTTCTCCTGCCTCTGCATTTCCAGCATATACAGATGGCATTAGGCTGTGCTCCTGTCTTCATCTTTGCTGTATATTTTAAATTGTTATTTATGATTTTACATACTTCAAAGGACCAAGAACTTTAAGCCATCCTTTTGCCCACAACTCTCCTGGCGTTTTGATACTGTTTTAATTAAGTGGATGAAATCTTGAATTCACAGTGGTTATGTGCTACTCATGTAAACTGGCTATAAAAATCAGTTACTCTCTTTTGTGGAGAAGTTTTTAAAAAAGAGGATTTCAGACCATGTTTAAACTCTTACCAGTTGGGTTTTTCTTAGATAAGTCTAACATGAAGTACAAATCTTAAGAGTCAGGGAAGCAGAGCGGATGTGGACTAGACTCTTCACCTAGAGCTTCAACCTGTTTTTATTTGGCTAGTAAGAGAAACATGTCTATGTATTTTTTTTTATACCTTCTAATGTCTTTTTAATGTTAATTTATTCCTGTACTTGTATAGAATTTAAGTTGTTATCTAAGTATCTGCCAAGAGGTGGCAGTGCGATGCTGCTCATTGGCCTGGATGAGATTGTAGGAAAATCTAGTAGCTATGACAATACAGAGCCTGCTTCCCTGAGGTTTTTGGTGGCCTCTCCTAGAACAGATAGACATATTTATCAGCTTGCTTCCTACATGCTGTGAGTTGAGAAAATAAGCAGAAGCTAAAACGATTGCCTGCTTTGCAGCACTCTGTTCATCTCTGCGAAGTTACACTTCCATCCTGCATGCAGAGTAGGTTTCTAAGCTGTGTCTGGTTTCTCAGTGTCTCTCCCAAGAAAAATCCAAGGGCAACTCTTAGGCTGGCACCATTTCCAGCTTGTGTATAGCTGATGTAGATCCACTGACAGTAGTGGTGCAACGCTGATTTCTGTTAGCCATGGAATATTAAAAAAAAAAAAAGATCAAATCCTAAACCCTCAGATATGAATCGCCTTGTATGTCTACTAGGTGCTGTATATATTCAAGTGAGGCAAGGCTTGTAGAAAGAGGTAATCTCTCTTATTTGTTGGAGTTACAAGAACAGGCAAGCTTTCTAGTTTGAAAGCACTTCAAATCTCTGTTGTACATTCAGACATTCTAGGTGCACCAGAGCACGGAGCTGTTAGTATTGAAAAACTTTTTTTGTCTCCCAAATAGCAAAGCGTTTCTTGGGAAAAGTGGGTGAGAGATCAGGGGGACAGCTGCAGAGTGCTCCATTTCACTGTTAATACCAAATGGACTTGAGACGATGTCTGAAAGAGTCTGCTTTGTTCTGTCTTGGTGGGTTGTGCTTGCATTTGACAGACACATGTGAAGTCTGTAGTAGTTTTGTCAGTGCTTGTACCTTCCTATACCTCTAAGTATAATTTAGTTCCTGATGTCACACAGACAGTCTGTAGATTATAGTTGTTTGGATGCTGGTGTTGATAGAGTTCTGATTAGAAGAGAAGCCCCTGACGACAGAGTGAAGCCTTGGTATTCATCTTCAGAATAAACACCATCACCTCACCTGAGCTAACCCACCACCAAACATCGTACTGTGGATTTCACATTGTCTAGTTGTGCATTGCATTCTGTGCTGGCACTGCAGACTGGTGTTTGTGCTGCACTGTAATCCTGTTACATTTGCTCACTTGCAATTGCATGTGAAAGGCTTAAATTCAAGCTGGAAATCCGCTCTTTGAGAGTGTCTCCTTTAAAACAAATATTCATAGAGAAAACTCTTCAATTGGTACAGTTCACTGCTAAAATCTGAGACTACTTCCGTGACATTAGGACTAGACTGTGAAGTAGCCATAACTAACTGCTATGTTCCTTCTTGTCCCTGTAAGAATATATTTGGGTACCTCTGAAAGATACAGTAATAGCTTTTATTTAAAAAAAAAAACAAACACAAACACCAACCACCAACCCCTTCTTTTACTAACACTACAGTAGGCAGCAGTGTTCCTTAGCTTTTCAGCTTGAGGACACTGTTCTAACCCCAGACATTCTCATGCATTTTGCTCCCTTGCCAATGCGTCTGTAGCAGTTTAAGCATGTAAGTAACCCTCCTTCTGTCCTACTTGGGTTGTGGCTGATGAATTCTGTCATCAGATCAGTGAGTTTCAGATGTCTCCTTGCTCAGCAGGGAGCCCCAGCATAAACATGGGGGACGCCAGCAGCTCCAGGAACCTCTCACCCACCGGGATACAGCCAGGCACCATGTGCATCTCTGCTAAATGCTTCCCTTTGAATTCTCATTTCTCCCCAGCTGCTCTCAGTAACAACTGTGTTGGATGTAGCTTGTATCTGGCTAGCTGATTTTGAGTAACAGGGGAAGTGCAGTGACTGAAAAATTGTATAAGACAAAGATTAGTATTTTAGTCATTCTAAAGACAGTCTTCACTTGAAGAAAATGAAGGAGTAACCTTTGTAATGAAGGAGCAAAATTTATAACCATTTGAAAAATAAACCTAAACTCAGCTGTCCTTCATGGTGCTGGCATTGGTGTTACTGTTACAAAGCCATGATTGCAATGATGATCTCGGTTGTTATGTGGCTCAGTTCAGCTATATTGCAGATGGTGGGCAGGGAGACCAAATGTTGGTTCTTGGCCAACGAGATGTAAAAGTGGCAAGCTAAACTCTGAACAAAACTCCAGAGAGGACTGGACCTTGATCTGTGTCAGCAGAAGCCAGTGCATGGGGCTTCAGTGTGCTTTTTTGTGGTGTGGTTTTTTTTTTTCTTTTTTAACCCACATCAGGAGATCTTGGAGAACTTTACAAAAGAGGTGAGTGAAGGGACTGGAGAAGTGAGGTCCAGAGGACAAATGACTCATCAAAGATTGCCTGGCAGGATGCAGCATTGGACTCGGATTTTCTGAGTCCATCCCAGTCTTCTGGCCAAACTGCCACAGCTAGAGCAGAGCAATCAAGCCTGCTGCTGCCATGGTTCTCCTTAGCCCTGGGCTCCAGCAGTGCTATTTGTTTCCCCCTCTGTGTTTTAGCCAAACACCAGTGAAGGCAGTGGGAGTCCTTCCATTGACATCAGCAGGCCTTTGGTTAGGCCTGGTTTTGCAGAGGAGGGAACATAGTCTTCAGCGTTAAGCATCTTTGTAATTCTTGTGGTGTTCAGGGTTTTTTAGATCAAATATTGACTAAATTCTTGCTGCTTGGAAATGATGGACTGTGTCTTGTGCCAGAAAGCATGCTGAGGCTGTTCTGCATTGTCACATGGAAACTTGTGTACAATGGCCAATCTGTCTTCCCACCCAATCAAAATAAACTGTTGCTTAGCATTCGGAATCATCCCTGTTTGGGATTATCTACACATATGTCAGTGTTGCAGCATTTGAATGGTTTGGGTGTGCAGGGTAGAATAGACAGAGAAAGCCTTTTGTGGTAATGTCTGTACAGTATTAGCTGAAGTGTTTTGGGGTTAGTAGTTGACTAGATTTTGTACGCTTACATGAACAACCCATTAGTTTGATCCTGAGTTTTTAGTTGATAGTCACAAACCTGTGGTCCTGGAATGCTAATGAATAAAGTATATTATTATTATTATTATCACAGATTTGTTCTGATAGCAGAGTACCGAGAAACTTTTAAGATTAAGGAGGGAAAAGTGATTCCTATTGATAAGAAAACAATGCAATTACCAAGGCTTTTTGTTGTCTGTCAGCGTTGTATATAATTCCCCCCCAACCTATCCGGTCATTCTAAAAAGCGCTTTCTATTTTATCCCCTTCCATATATTCTCATGGAGTGCAGTGTTCTGTACCTTGGTTAAATTTTATGCTACAAACTGTGATTTGTTTGCATTACTGGAATTAACTTTCTGTCTTTGCTGCACTTCCTTGTTTAAAGGGCTTCCAACGTGAGTATATTCATCCATGTCTTTTATTTTCCATACATGCTCAGAATATTTTTGGGGGTTCTTAGGGATCCATCCTTCTCACTTCAGAACTTTTTACTGCAGATAGCAGTTAAAGGGTAAAAATACCACTTGACCTAGTTACAGAAATAAAGACTGCAAAATGTACACTGGCGGAGATTCTCCTTGCTGGAACTATGTATTTTGATTCCTGACTGGCTTTGTCTTTCCATCTGTTCCTCTCGTCTGTAGCTCTTCCACTGTCTCCCACAAAGTCTGCTCAGAAGCTGGTAATTACTGGTACGTTTTATTGTGTGCCAGGCTGTTTTGGGACTGGCTGCTGACTTGTTTCTACTGTACTGATCTGCTTTTGTTCCCCCGAGTCAGATCTGCTTCTCTCTGTTCCTCTCTCCTCTGATATAGATACTTTCCTTCCCGTGAAAAGACTCTGACAAGATTTTGTAGAAAGTAATAAAACCAAAATATTTTTTTTGTATAGGATCTACTTCTTCGTGTGGCCTTTTATCTAAGTTAGTTCTTGTATTCTACCTTCACTGTGTCATTTCAAAACTTTGTGTTTCCTGTAGTTCTGTCACATAATCTTAGTGTGATTTAGGTTTTCTGTTATGGTTGAAATACTTTTTCTTTCATCACTGCTGTTGTGGTTTAACCGCAGCCAGCAACTAAGTGCTGTGCAGCCACTTGCTCATTCTGCCCTCTGCAGTGGGATGGGGAGGAGAATCAAAAAAAAGGTAAAACCTGTGGGTTGAGATGAGAAAAATGTAATAATTGCAATAAAATAAAATATAATAATAATTATTGTAATGGAAAGGGAGGTAAAAAAGAGAGAGAGGGGAATAAAACCCAGGAAATAAGTGATGCACAATACAGTTGCTCACCACCTGCTGACCGATGGATGCCCAGCCCATCCCCAAGCAGTGACTGGACCCACCCGGCCGGCTTCCCCCAGTTTCCATACTGGCCATGCCATGCTATGGTATGGAACATCCCTTTGGCTGGTTGGGGTCAGCTGTCCTGGCCGTGCTCCCCCCCAGCTCCTTGTGCCCCCCCTCGCTGGCAGAGCACGAGGAACTGCAAAGTCCTTGACTTAGGGTGGGCACTGCTGAGCAACAGCTAACACATCCCTGTGGTATCAACATTATTCTCCTACTACATCCAAAACACAGCGCTGTACCAGCTGCTAGGAAGAGAATTAACTCTGTCACAGCTGAAACCAGGACAACTGTGAATCATTAGTTGAGCAGTCCTTTGAGCTGTATATTTGAAATATCCCACCCCCCCCACGGTTTCTTCTCCCCTCTTTATTGTGGGAATCAATCAGATTGAATTTTGTGCTGGTATAAATGCAGAGCAGCTATACTGGCTTCTGTTGGGTCATGCTGGATTACCCGCTGCAACAGAGATTGAAATCTGAGTGCTGACTTTTATAACTAAATGCATCATGAGCTTTAAAAATAGAAAACTGGTAGTATTGGTTAGAGGCAGCTGCCCTTCACTTTTGTTCTCACAGTGCTTTGTAATTTTGGTTTTTGAATGAAGATGCTGGTGTTCCAGACTTGGCCTGTTTTGAGGAGATTTTTCAAAATGACTCCAGGATATAAACAAATACACAAGCCTGTGATCATGAAATGTACTTGAGCTTGTTTCTGGTGGCTTGAGTTTTAATTCCAGTCACCTGAGAAGGATGTATGCTGTGTTAAAGGAATTCAACTAAGCAGTTCATGTCCAAGATTCAAATTCTTTTTTTTTTTAAAGGAAGGAAGTGGAAAAGAGCTTCAGACTTCATATATGAGAATGTTTCCCTCCTTCTCATGTGCGCACTTTCCATTGTTTTCCCTGTGGCTTTGGAAACTTAATTAAATTCTAAATAAATTTCTATATCACACTTGGCACACAGTACTATTGACAGTATAAACAAGCAGACAAATTGTTTAAGGCATGAGAAAGAGATAACGAAAAGGGGAAATAAACCCTAGCTTGCTGACAGTGGCTGCAGTGAGGACTGACTTTTTGCATTTCTGACATCACATATAACAAAACCCAGCAGTTTCAGATTGTTTCGGTTCTAATATCCGTAGCCGTTAGTCACAAATTAAACTCAACTACCCTGCATTTGCTAATGGTGCCAGTCCCCAGCATCCCTGGTGTGCTGGGAGGCCAGGCTGCCTTCCAGTTCCTGGCTCCTTTGCTCGGCTCCGTTGCTGCTTGCGGGGCTGCAGGGTGCACAGTCTGCAGAGATCTCTTCTGGTGGAAAAGAGCAGAGGAGTGGAGTGGGGCCAGATCTTATGGGTCTTTGCCCATTTGCACATTGCTTTGTGTTTCCTGCACTTAAATGTTCTTGGCCTTGCTGAGCCACATCTCAGGGTACTTGCTGCCAAGGGAGATTCTACATTTGGTATTTCTTTTTGAAGGAAGTCAGTTTTCTGGGAAGTATAATACAATAAAATGCAGCTCTTCCTAAGGGACTAGCTGGTAAAATTTAATGGACTGTGTTTTTTGGGAGGCCAGAATGTATGAGCAATGACACTTTTTTGCCTTAAAAGCTGTAAGTTGAATCTCTGGATACCAAATGTATTCTAGCTAGATCTTCAGAAGAGACAAGTGATTGTGTTTGCCTTTATTCCTGGGGTCACAGTTTGAGACTTCTCAGGGGAAGTGGTAGAACCTGTCCCTTTGTACTCAGGCTGCTGTGCCAGCTTTTGCTGTGTTTACAGTGTCTGCATATATTTTGTATACAAGGATGAAAAGAGCCATTTTTCATAAAATAGATATGCCTCCTAATTTTGTATCAAGCACTCAGGCTCTTTAGAAATGACAAAATAGTTGTTGGACCAGTTTAAATGATTGGTTGTGATTTGCCTCTATAAAAACAGTAAGAAATGGATCTTAGGTAATACAAATATTCCTACCTTCATTGAGGTCAAAAGAATTATGACAGTTGATGCCAGCTGAGAATCTACCACCATGGGACATCAGGTTGGTGGTAGTTTAGTTACAGAAATGAAAATATTTTCGTACAAACTTAGATAAGGTTCTATATGAATGACTTACTGTGACTTACTGGTTTTGTTTCACTTAATTTTAAGTGAAATAATAAAGTAGTATAGAAGGTATTACAGTAACATAGAAAATATTACAATATTTAGTGGACCGAAGGAATGATTTGAAATGTTGGGATTGTGTTAGAATCTTGATGGTTGTTTTGTTTTGTTCTAAAGTTATCTTTGCCATTATGCACATTGCCACTGCCATTTACAAATTTCTTTTCTGAAAAGTAACTGAATTCAAGAATCTGACACAGCCTCTGAGGTTCACAAATTAGTGTTTTGATATACGCTTCTGGTACACATTGATTTGATTTTGTCAGCTTGAAGAAATTTGATAAGCCGGGCCATTCTTTTTCCGTGCCTCTGCATACTGTACAAGTCCTTAGTTACTCATTGAAGATTTTGTAGGCTAGTGCTCGGTAGTATAATGTGCAAAGTACTTTTAAGTATTTAAGCAAAAGAGGAATTGAATTACTGAGTCGCTGGGCTTTAAAAAAGGAATTGCTCTGTGTGTGAGGCATCTACTCCTCCATGAAAACATCCTGAATATCTGATTACTCTGCATGTTTGGTAGAGTGAAATGATTTTAGGCATATTATTTTTGAAATATGTCAACTTCCATTGGCATAGTAGGACATAATGATATTTCCAATGACACAATCTGCAGACTGAAATTCCTTTAGTAAACATTGCCCTAATGGTGAAGAAGCAGTTGTAGTTTAGCTTGTTTTAAAATCCTTATAATAAGGGATACTTTTGTATGTGGAAAGATTTTTCTGTGGTGTCAGTGATTGTTGGGCGCGATGTGTATGTACCAGTACTGAATGCTGTAGACTTCCTGTACTTTCTTAGGAAGAGCTAATTTTTCGGCAACTGTGTCTAAGTTCAGCTTGCTCAGGCTACTTGGAGTGTTTCATGTAATCGTGTCCGATCAACTTCAGTCCAATCAACTTCTATCAGTTCTGCTGAAAGAGAATGGGATACATCTTACCAAGAAATTTAAAAGCTACTTTAAATGGTATGGCACTTGTAATCTCTAATAGGCCGTTACATCTCTGAAGTGAAGGTAGTTTTAGTGCAGTGCTGTTGTAATTCCAAACTACAGGAGGCCATGCAAGCACGGGAAAGGCTGGGAAGTGTTCCCTACATTTAGTTCCTCCTTCAGCAAAAGCTCCCATCTAACACCCCCTCATCGTTCGGAGGTTTTACGTGGGGTGTGCTGTTAGCTGCAGTATCCTGAAGCAAACACCCATGTCCATTAAGCTGGGACTGGTGAAGGTGATTTAAGCAGAGTAAAGTGATGGGCTCTGTGGGTGAGCAGTAGAATGTTTTGCTCTCCTTTTACTTTGGGAGAGGAGATGACCTCTATCTTTGCTCTTCCTTCAGTCCATCCATGTGTAGTGTTGCTTTGAAGCCTACAATGCAGTCCTTCCTCTGATACTTTGCCCCCCTTATGCCTTTAAGAGTAGAGGGAAAATCTGAAGCTGAAAACCTGCTGAGCAGAACATTCTCTAAATTGCCATTTCAGTGGCTATAAAGGAAAAAAAGACCCTAAGGTGACCTACCATTGTTTGCTTCCTGCTTGTACAACTTACTGAAGCCGTCAGTTGTGTTGTGTGGTGTTTGCATAGCAGTAACAGCAATGTCCCATGCTTTTCATGGAACAGCAAAGAAAGAACAAGTGAGTATTTAACAGTAAAGTCAGGTCTTTCAAAATGTGACCTAGGCTGTTTGTAAAAAATTATAATGGACTTCAATTCTAAAGATGTTTCCTGACAAGTTGTACAGGTATATTCTTGGGTAGAGGTGTTTGCATAGGTGTAAGTTACTAAAATGACTGAAAAGAAAACTGTTAAAAACAAACTTGAAAGTTTGAGGGATACTCTAAAAAAAAACTTAGACTTGAGGGGGAAAAATATTACCGTAGCATTGACTTTCTTCGTGATAAGGTCTCTCAGATTTTTCTCAAATAATTAGCAGGATATAAATATATCAGTTCAAAGAAATGTGCAAATCTCTTCTGACAAACATTATTATCTGGAGGCATTCTTTTTATCTGCAGGCATTGTTTCTCGTGCATCCATGGTTACTTACTCTCCCAGAAGGTTAAAAAAAAAAAAAAAAGACTGTTACTAGGTATCGTGTTTTACCTCTGGCTAAAACTGTGCTATTGGTGAAATAATTTTTCTGCATAATCTATCCTGGGAAATGGTCAATAACTAAACCAGAGTAAAAGTTAATTACCAACCAGTTGGTAATGCCATTAAAAGCATGCCCAGGGGTAAGAAGAGGCACATGAGATACGAAGGAGGTAAGAAGAGAACACTTTTCAGTAGAATTGTGTGTTTGAAAGGGGAGCCAAGAGTTTATGTACATAAAATAAGTGAAGGCAAAAGATTGTAACTCAGTGATTAAATCCAATATGTTGAAGCCTTATGTAGTGCCAAAAAAAAAAAAAGATAAGCTGCTGTTTACAAAAATTGAAAGGTGACAATGTCCTGCATGGTGATGCTCTGGGTATATTTACTTCTGAGATTTCTTTCCATATGTGCCTCATCAAAGAGAACCCCATGAAATAAGGTCTCAGGAGGGCTCGGACAGCCTTTCTGACCTGCCTTATGGCCGGCTAGGATTTTAAGAAGTAGATTTGTTTGTGCTTTAACAGCCATCTGTATCCCACATTGCAGTCTCTGGCTGCCTGAGACTGCATAGTCTGAGAGGTGAAAGCGAAGCCCCCCAAACCAGCAGTTCCTCCTCTTCTGTGCCATTTGAGTCATGAAAAGTAACATCATCAGGGTATGACAACAGACAGTCTTTTCACTGATTAGATGCTCTCCAGTCAGATTTCTCTAGTTAGATCAGGTGTGGTTTTTTATGATCAGAGCTGCAACAAAAGGAAGGTCAGCACTGAGGTCCTGGTGTGATGAGCATATATGCAATGCCAGGGACTTCAGCCCTGGACAGCCGGTTGTACCCGATGGCTGTGGTGCCCCCGTGCCATGCGTGCTGTTATGGCAGCAGTCGTGCTCAGGTGCCTGGGTATGTGCAACACGAGGAGGGCTCCTGGAGCACCCGAAGGGGCTTCTTCAGAGGGCTGGGCTGGCTGTGTGCTCAGGGGGAGTCCTGTGCTGTAGGTGAGGAATTGATAATGCAAGCCAAAAGCCAAGCACTGTGCCATCAAAAATCAGTGGCATTCACATTTTACAAGGCCAGTAGAGATTCACAGAAGGAATCTCAACTAAAATGCTGTCAACACAGGCTGTGAATGTATTGCTATTCCAAGGAATACTGTCGTAACCAGACAACTTGTCTATACGATTTTATCACTGCAGTTCTCGTGTGTGCAGTTCTTACCAATCTGCTGATTCCTGATAATGGAAACACAGGCTGAAAACATGTATTTCTTCTTGCTTTTTATATTCATACCTGGTTTATTGCAGAAGGCAAAGATCATGTAATACCAGTTTCAATGTATTCCAGACAATGTCTTTTTTAAGAACAGCAGTTCTTCGTCTTGCTAAAGGGGGAAGTTTGGGATATCCCTGACCATTCCCTTTTTTGCTGTTTAAACTCTTGACGAAAGACACAATCGATTTATTAGTTGCCTAGTATGTGATGAGTTAACTTTTTCAAGCATTGGTGGTGGTCCACACAAAGATGCCATATTGTTGATATTGCACAGTTGATATTTTTTCTTGAACACCTGCTGGGAGTGTCTGAGAAAATCCTAATTCCTAGTGAAGTATTTTTCCTGTTTTTTTTTGCCAGGATTCACTGTAGCACACAAAAGCAGCAAGCATCCCCTTTTCTTTAAGGGGATGCCTGTGTTATGTTGATTTGCTACGGATGGGGACATATATGAGCTGACTTTAGGCTGGCCAGCACAGGTCCTGCTGCAGCGCGGCCATGGTAACAGCGAGCTCAGGGCAGGCTGAGTGCCTGCATCTCAGCCAGCTTCAGCTCTGAAATCAGGAGTAGCCAAGCCAGCTGGTTTAAAATCAGCACAGTATAGACATGGTCTAAATAACTGTGACAGAAGATCTCATACTGAGATACCAGCTGTGATCTTGTGGAAAGATTTGTGTGTTTTATGAAGTTCAGATAATTTCACTTCCTTTGTATAGCATTTTGGTGGCTGTTAGCATTTTTATTTTCACCATCTTCAGCAGCAGGAACAGCAGAGAGGTGGGGATATGGGCAAAAACTGGTCTCTGAGATACTTTGCTTGATTTTAATTCCTTCCTAATGTGCTTTTTAGTATGAATTTGATTTAACTGCTTGAGAAAGATGCCTGGATATTGTTCAGCCTAGGTAAAAATAGCCCCGTTCTGTCAGATAGTCTGTATTTTAATAAGCCTTGTGCTAAGAGTATGTGTGTTTCACAGCATAGCAGAGGTGACCTAAGAGACTTGTGGGTAATAATTCATGTTCTGTAATAATGAGTTTTCTCTAACCCTCCTTGCTGCTTTCCATCTGCCTTAGATTTTTCACTAAGTAAAAAAACTAATGATTTTATAGATCAGAATTCAAATTCTGTTTGTTGTCATAAAGAACAAACATTTGCTGTGTGATAAGACACAAGACCTGCCGTTGGGGTGAAGGCGTGCGTGCTGCTGTTGCCCTTTGCAGGGAATGCCATGGAACTTAAGACCCTACTGAATGTGAGAAAGAGTACTGAATTTAATCTTAAATGTGGAGGTGGGTCCTCATTCAGTCAATGGGCTCAGTAGCCTATTGCAGTCTCAGCTTGGTGTATATTGGCAGCCCTCCTGAAGAGGTAGATGTCTCATTGCTGCAGCTCCAGTTAGATGGGACACACTGAAATATCAAAGACACATTGAAAAAATCTGTAAACTCTGACTGCAGGCTGGTGCTGCTGCTGTAGTTGTACAAGGTGAAACGCGAAGCACTGCAGACAGGGGTGTTGGAACAGGCTGTCGCTGTGGGCAGCTTTTCCAGAGCGCTCATGTAAAGTCTGAGCACTGACAGAACTTGAAGGTTGAGGAGGACACAGAAACCTTGGGAAAACTGGAGCTGCGGTTTGCTCAGGTAGAATTTGCGGGAGACCTGGGAAGCGAGTTCACACTAGGAAAGACTGCAGAGAGTCAGCAGATGTGTGGTCTGCAGAGCAGCAATGGGCCACCGCGGTGCTTCAGGGAATAAAGGGGAAAAGTCATTTCAACATCTGCGTGAAAACTGCCACGGCTGTTTACTTTTACTTGTATTTTGTTCTTTTCGAATGTTTTGTAAGAATCGTGTTTATATCAGTTTATAAGTTGGACCCTAGCTTTCTAGACGTGACAAAAAGAATAATTGAGTATGAAAGGCAACAAGAGTTTTACAGTAAAGTATGCTTCCTTAAAATGGACAATATGAAGTGAGGTACCAGTGTAGCTGAGACATGGCATTAGGAAACATATCTAATGTTTTTAAGCTGTCAAGAAAGCGTTCTCGTCCTTCCCTCCCATCCAATACAAATTAGTCCAAATAAGTCATTTTAGTTGCAAGAGACTAATTAAACTTTCTGATATAAACACAAATATACAACATAGTCAAGGAAATGAGGACGTTATGGTACCGAGAAGTACATTTGCCAAAGAGAGCTTCACATCTTTTACTGACTACAGAGAGAGAAGAATAACTGATAGCTAATGCAGAGCCCTCTAATAGGGTGCTGTCAACTGGAATATGTCACTTGCTTGGACTTTCTTTTATTCTGTGTTGCAAGCAGTGCCTGAAATCCTGATAATGAACTAAGTGAAAAGCAAAGTTTGATGAGGACTATATATAAACTATTTTTAAGTAACTCTGTCAGCAAGGATAAGGACAACCAAGCAGCTTTTGGGTGTATAGGTACAGCTTTAGGTGTTTCTTCAGGGTTTGGGTACTTCAAAGTTTATACTATTTTTTTTTTCCTTTGGTTATATCAGTTGATCTTATTAAAAGATAGCCTTGATGTTCAGAGACCGTAACAAAGGTGAGATTTGTAGAAAAAGGTTATATCATTGGCGTTACAGAATGTGGAATTCGCTGAAACATTTTTCCTCTGCTTGCCTTTGATGCCACAAGCTGCACAGTGTGATTGGAGCTGTGCTGGTTTCATTGCAGCAGGATTTGGGCAACTGTTCGTGTAAAGGTGGTCCTTTGGGATTTGAAGGTCTGTTTTTCATGGTGATCCATTGCTGTCATGTCAATATTTGAGTTGAAAAGTGTCGTCTTTTAAGGAAAAATAAATTTTTGTTCTTTTTAATTGAAGGTTGTAGCAAGTTTAATCTTCAAAATCTGTGTAGAGCTTTGGTAGCAGTTGCAGTCATGTGGAGGAGGGTGAACCTGCATGCCGGGGCCCAGCTGGCCTGTCAGCAGATCCAGTGGAGGATGTTTTGATGCATTTGATTTTAGCTGGCTGTTTACTGCAATGTTTTTATGGCAAACACAAAAGTAGATGTTGTAAGCATTTCGAACAACAGATTGTTGATCTCTTTGTGAGTAACAGTGTCTACTTGAGTGGGAGTCAGCAAGTTCATTCTTGAGAGAATCATCATTTTTACCATGATGATGGGTGGGTCTTATTGTTGTGCTTCAGAAGCTAAAATGCATTATCTCAAAAGTCCTTGTAATGTTGTTTTTGGGGTTATGGGGTCCCTTTCTATGTTTGTTAAATTATTTTCGTAAGGCTAGTCCACAGCTAAGCTCCAGTCTGAGCTTTGGACCATGTTTCATTCTCTCCTCCCTGGGGAGGCAAAGCATAATACATGGCTGAATGGTTCTTTTTCAGTCTTTGTTTCCTAGTCATCGGGTTTTTTTCTGTGTCTTATATGGAAAGTCATGGAATATACAACAAAAATGCTTTTTATTTATGATAATACATTCCTAGCACTCCAAATACCAAGGGAGGGATTATTAAGCTGGCTTTTCTTCATTGTTAATGATTCCAAAAAGGTGATGAGATTAGTTATCTTAGGAGCATGAGGTACGTGTTGTTTTTATTAGTTACTGGCAGATGGTGACGGTGTAATGAATGTGGAGGTAGTGACAATTCACAATCGTGGTAGTTCAAGAGAGAACTTTTGGTCTCCTGAGAGTGGAAATGGGCCTGCTCAGCATCTGTGAGAGAAGTTTCTGATAACCTCAGGAAATTCTTTTAGCTAGGAAGCCGTTGGGTGATGAAAATTATGACTGAAGCTATGGGGTGGTGAAAATTATGACTATATTCTTCTGTATTAGATATCGTAAATATGGGGTGGTTCTGGTGGTCTGTGATGTTGAATGCACTAAAGATCAGTAAGGGAAGAAAAACGTTCTAATTCTTTGCATTAGTGAAATATGTTACTTTGCGGAAAAGCACATAAATCTGAATGTTTTATCTGTAACTCTGTTTCCTTTCTGTGAAGATTAGTGCAGATTTATGTGTATTTGTGCTTCTGTATGACTGGTTTTTCCTTTGAGTTCTGAGTGAAGATCTTTTAGTGGATAATGCCCTGCTTTTCCAGCGAACTTCACAACTTTGAGTTGTTTTCACAGGCATGTGTAGCCTTAATACTGGGGGAGCTACCATCGTCTGCAAGAGTGGCCTTGTCTGCAGCCTCTCCTTGCTTTGGGTATGCTGTTAACTTGGCGTTTTCTCCTGATCTCTGCATTATTTTTAGTGCCTTTTTGTGCCCTTGTTCTTCAGAAGAGGATATAGGATGGAGGTATTTCTCTTTCCAGCTTCTATATGCTGCGCAGAAATTATGCATTCTTTCTTGAGAAGTGAAAATGTTAGTTATCGAATATACAAATCAGTGTAAGTTTCCTTCAGAATTACAACAGAGGAGCTGCTCTGTACGTTGTCTTGAGTGATAAGCAATGATATGTTTTTTTTCTTAGTATAATACAGATTTGCAGAAGCTCTTCCGCACGTGTCCTGTGGGTCAAATAGCTGAACGCCTTCTGTATAAATAGGGAAAAACCATTTACCTTTTCCCTTCCTCAACCTATAATAGCATGTTTTCTACACGGAAGCACGAAGAGGGTTGGGCTATGTAATCTGCAATTCCTTGGTCTTGTCCGTATCACTTTCCTTCCATGTCCTCCTGTATCTACCACCCATTAAAAAAAATACGTGATTTTCAATGTGTGTGTCCAAATTAGCTCCAGTGCTTCAGAGCTTTCCTCTTCAACCCGTTGAATCTCTTTACCTTTTCCTCCATCTCAGTTTTGCAGTGGGTTTTTCCCTGGGCTAAGGAGCACTCTGGAACAGTACTTCTCATGCACTACAGACACACAACTTTTTTTCCAATCACTTGCTGTCATAAAGGGAGAAGACTCCATTTCCTTGAAGAATGGAAAGCTCAAATCTATCTTCAAAACATATTTTTTTTGTAATGCTCAAGAATAGTGTTGTTTATGGGGCAGCATTATGTTGTAGTTTGGGAGAGTTACAGTAACTGAATGCCAGTTCCAGTTCTTCCAGGAATTTTCTCTGTATTGCTGGACGGGTCACTGTAGATAGTTTCTTTATCTATAAAAAGATGATGCAGATTTGCATTTATGGAGCGCAGTAAGGTACTTGCAGAAGAGCAATGTGTGTTGCAAAGCAGCATTATGATGATTAAAGAAGAAAGATGATAATCTTGCAAATACCCAGCTAGAAATATAATTGAAAATAAAACCTTAGTATGTAGATTCAGAGAAGAGGATTTTTGCTTACTCTGGTGACTCCATTAGTTTAAAGACCGTTTCCGTGTACCCAGCAAAGATTATGCCTCCAGAGCAGATGTAGAGTTTGGAGTCCTGCTGAGGTGAATCATCTCTTCAGAGCTTGAGTTTGCTGGCAACAAAAAGAAGGAAACAGCTGGAGAAAGCTGAGAGGGGCTTTTGGTGGTAGGCTTCCTATAGATTATTCTGCTAATTGCTACAGCTGAGCACACAAGAAGAAAGGCAGAGCTGGGGGGAGGTGTATTTATGGAAAATGTGTCCTTTCAGTTAGCTGATTGTTGGCCTTCTGACTATTGTGCTGTCAGGGTTGAAGCTTTGCTTCTGAATTTTATCACTGAACACAAAAAAATTAATTCTTAATAGCAATCTGTCCTTGTAACATTTCACTTTTTCAAGGTATATGGTGTTCTAATTGCTACTAGGTAAGGAAAAAAAGAAAATCCAAACCTAGGCTGTAAGAGACTTGTTAAAGGTTCATCAGCTTCCATTACTTTCAGTGTGATTTGCCCACAGTTTTTTGTCAAACAGGCCAGAGCACCCTAACTGTGACCAGTTTATGCTTGGTGCCCATAACTCTCAAAAGGAAGGAGGGTTAATCAGGTGTGGCTTGTTATCACTGAAGGCTTAGGCAATAATAAAAGGCAGTGCCTGTCTAGCTGTAGTTGTTAAGGGTACTTGTTGCAAGTAACAGCATGTAACAGTAATTCTCCAAGATGAAACTGGTGTGATTTATTAGTGTTGCATTTATGCCTGATGCAAAGTTTTCTGCTCCAGGCTCAGCTCTATTTTGTGGATTACTGCTTCCTCCATTTTAAAGTCCTCCGTATAATCAACTAATTGCATTCCAACCAGGTTTACTATGGGAAAGTATACTCTTGTTAGATACAAGAAAATAGCTCCCAATGAAGTCATGAGACATGGGCACCTAACTATATTTGACATGCTGTGCTAGCAGTCGGGGGGGCATATGTAAGTAATACTAGCGTTACCATACTTGGACTCAGTTGTGGCGTGACCCTTTCCATGCATGCAGAGTTGCCCAGCGTTGACAGTACAAAGTTGCTGAGTGTCTCAATGGGATTTAGGATCTTGGAATCCCCCAACCATCTTGCCTGTGGGTCGTGGTAGAAGTCAAAGCAGACGTACCTGCACAGAAATGCAGCTAGGAGGAGAGAGCATTGCCCCTTTACAGCCATTAGCCAGGACCCTCTTCTGTGGAGCTGCCCAGCGCTTCCTGACCTGCTGAGTTTGCCCCAACATTTCAGTGTTTTTCCTGGCTGCTTATGTTGTTCGTTAATGTTGTGTGTACCCGGCAGCCTGTGCATTGAGGTGCTGCCAGCTCCCTGCTGAAAATTAGAAAAGAGAAAGAAAACAAAGTACTTGCACAGAATAATTGTTTGATGATCTTATTTTCACTTAACTTTAGAAAACTGGGTAGACAGTTGGAAACGCTAGTGACTATTGGCCTTGTTCTTTGATACAGATGAACTAAGTCCGTGTGTTCTTTTAGCATTGTTTCAGTCTGTTTCCGCTGATAAATCCAGCCTCCTCAAGAGGCACTTCAGTGAAGATCTAATACAGAGTTCTGGAACTTGTTATTGCCCTCAGATGCAGGGAAAGTTTAGGACTATACCAAGAATAGCAGTTATAAATCTGAGCACACTTGGGTTTTTTTCCTTTCTCTCTGCTTTTAAATCATGAAATCATGTAAATGACTTTATGCTTTTTTAGCATAAGAGGCTACCTAAACTACTGCAAAAAATGAGTAGTGTTTTGGGAACCTCTGAGTATTAGCTGCTCCTCTTTTTACTGCTTATTGAAATTGTTGTGCCAGAATGACCTGAAGAACATGATCCCCTCTTTTTTTTATGTGTTCTGGAAAAGGTATTTTGCACATACTTTCGGTGCTGCTGTCTTTACAAGAAACCTACCTTTAATTCTTTGTGTTCCCCGAGAAAAGGTTTCTCTTTCCATTAAAGCAATTTTGCAATTTAAAGTCCCAGTAGAGGCAAGATCTAGGTGTGGCTTTGTTTTGGTGCTTATTTTTAAAGGCTGCTATAGCCTCTCCCAAGATTAAAGTCCTATTACATACATGGACTTGAAATTTGCCTGAGAAAGAGCTGGGAGTATGTGCGGATCCACAAGCATGAGCCACAATGTGGAGAAGCTTTGTTGCATCATGTCATGCTTTTGGGGAATAGAGAGCTCTCTGGCCTCCGTCCTGGTCAATCTGTGCCCAAGACTTGTTAGCACAGTTATATGTTAATAGAAGCGAACTAATGTGTTTTTACATTGAAGACATTTTGCTTGCCTTCTGGCCTTGTAATTTTGTACGCTCTCTGCCTTCTGATCAGTCGGCTGTTTCTGCTGTATACTCCTATCCAAAGTCAAACCAGATGGAAACTCAACTATTTCGCTGCAGAGAACGGCTACGCTGAGCTGGATGTGATTAGCTTTTTCAGAGCTGAGATCCTTCTGATGGCAAATTCTCAGGAGGTCTAAAACCCTGTGTAAGACTTGGTTGCATCTGTGCTCTGTTTAGTAAATGTCAACTCATTGGTAACTGTGGTGTGCCCACGGACACGCTACTGCTGGCAGAGAATTGTTCTTATTTCCCCTGTGCTTCCCTGCTGTTTTCATTAGGTTTGTAATGTCATTTTCTTCAGCTAGATGATTAGTGTCTAACTGTTTTTATGTTAATACTTGAGTTCAGTTCATTTAAAAAAAACTGATAAGGAACTGTATTTCACTTTTTGAAATTGTGGAAGTATTCAAAGAGCCTTTTGTACTCATAACAGATTTAATAACCATGTCTAGTTGGGAGAATGCTTGAAAAACTAAGACCCTTAAAAATGTCTCTACTGCGTATGCTGAAGTTAAATGGCAGCACCGTTACATGTCAGGATAGACCATACTAAACACAAACCAAAGGAAGATAGCAAAAGTTACATTTGCTGTTGCAAAAGCATAAGGCAGTCAACTGCCATCAGACAAAGCAACTCCTGCGTTCACAGCCACGATGCGCTCGGCCAGGTTGGAAGCGCAATATCCCAAGGATGACTTGGAAGCTTTTTAGCTGGGAATGTGGATCAAAAGAGGAGGCCAAAGATGGCAGAAGCAAATTGCAGGTTGATCTATATATAGAACTCATTTTTCTGAGAAATTGGTAGAAAAAAAAATCGATTTATCTGACTTCTAAGGTATTTGAAACAGTGAAATGGAGAGAATACGTAACTCTTCGAGACAGTTTGGTGGATGATAGCGCACTTCATCACTGGTGATAGGTGCACTGTTCTGGGAAGCTCCTAATGTTTTGAGAGGTATGGGTTGTTCAGTAATGTACCATTTGCCTGGAAGCTCCTTCAGATATTATTATTAGTTCTTAATAATTCACTTTTAGATGATGAAAATACGTTGAGGTAGCTGGTAGTTTTGATAGCAGCTTTACTTATCCTCAATGAACAAGAAAGGCTCCCAGGAAAAAAAAAGTGAGTATAGGGAAGGTGGGGGTTGAATCTCACTGAGCTTCTTCCCTGGAGTCAATACCCCACCGCAGAGATGCCTTTCGCTGCTTCGGTTGGCGTTTCTGAGGGCAAGTTAGGATACTTAGGCTGGGGGTTTGGAAGATGCTATAATGGGCCCCATCTGTCAGCAGTGCCTACCTGCCCGGATCTAGTAATTTGAGGAGGAGTATAGCCTGTGCACATCTGCCTTGCGGGCATGGTCAGGTTTCTTGGAAAATCTGTTTTGGGGAACAGGACATGCAGTGACACAATTTTGTTCTTCCCTTTGTCCCTGTATTGTAGCCATTCTGGGTACAAAACCCTCTTCTTCACTCTTTGTGGCACATTTGCTGTGTATCTTTGGGATTGCTTTGTACAAATAGTTTACTCAGTGTTAAGAGTCCTGTTAACACATCATTAATTTCTTCTAGTATGGGATTTGTGCTCAATTTTTTATTTTCCTGTAATATCCAATAAATATTCTAAGCACTGTGCTAAAGAGTATTCTACAGAGTGAATTTCTCAATCTTTTCTACTGAAGTTGTTCTACTTATTAGGTAAAACTTTAGTCTTTGAGAGAGAAGTGATGGAAAAGAGTGATTATAGCCAGTGGGGTAGAGGACTCCTGGGATGGACAAAGTGAGACAGAGAGAGCCTGGATTCTAATTCTGTCTCTCCTGAATATTTATTTATGCAAAAAAGAACAGGTTCAGTAGGAGAAACAGAACAGGGTCTTCCTATCAAGTATTCCGGAGTTCATCTTTGAAGTAACGGCAGCTGAGCAATTGCAATTGAAAACAAACCGGTAAACCAGAGCGAGCATGGCACTGGAGCGCGTGGATGCTGCTCGCAGCTCTGAGCCAGGGAATGCAGCGGGGCGGGCTGGGACGCCGCAGGTGGGTGCGCAGGGCTTGCAGCCCCCTGCCCAACAGGCTGGCCTTGCCCAACAAGTGAACAAACGCCAAGCTGTATGTGACCCACCTGCAATGGGAGGGTGGCAGAGCCAGAAGGCCTAGTAGCAGGAAGGGCACAAAAACACCAGCTGAGCTTGTGAGGCTTTGAGCTGCTGCTGGGCCTGGGCTGGGGAGGGGGCTGAGGGGAAGGGAGCTGAGCGCTGCTGTGCTCGGACCCTGCTGAGGTGGGGCAGGGGAGGGCAGCAGCCCTGGCCGTGGTGGTTCCCCGAGGGGCAGCGTCCCAGCTGCCACAGGTGAAGGGTTCTCCTCTCATGGCTGTGCTGAAGGAGTGAAGGAGGGGGAACTGCCAGAGAGCAGCGTCCTTGATGAGGCTATGGCTTGCGCTTAGGGACTTAGATCTGTGGTTTTCTGGCTTTTGTAGGAACGTGGTTAAAAGGTACTGCTGGACAAAATGTTGGGTTTTGGCATGATAATGGTTCTTGTTCAGTCGCAACAAGAATTGTAGTTGAACACATTGGTGTGGTTTTTTTTTTTTATCTGCAGTCATTCATTTGTATTGGGTTTTAAAACATTTGGCAAACCAAAGAAACCCTGTTTTGCATCTGACCTCTGCTCAGAGATTGCATTCTTAAAGGAACAAGATGCATCTGAGTGTTTCTCTTGATGTTTTCTCTGTCTTGTGTTCCTTCTCTATGTCTTGTTCTTCTTCTATGTCTTGTGTTCCCTTGGAAAACTATTTGTCCGCAGGAGGCCCGGTGGGCAGAGCTGCAGGTGCCCACGTGCTCTGGTGTGTGTGCCGTAAATCTGCCTCGTGGAGGTGTGGGGAGCGTTTGCATGAGCATAGAGTGTATGTGTATGTATTTCTGTGCTGAGACAGAAGTATGGCAGCCTGAGGTAAAACAACATTTTTTTAAATCCCAAACCCTATTTATAAGAGCCTGTAAGTATTCTCAGTTCATCTGAAACCCTAAATCTGTCTCTCATTTAGCTTCAGCCCCCAGTGGGGGAATCGAGACAATTTTATCATCCGTTTATGTAAGCTTTTGTCACTGAAAAGTTGGATTTATGCAACGTAGTTAAGTCAGATTTACGGGACACCGTTAACTCTGAGAGAATGACCCAGGGGATATAAAGAAACTTCAGCTGAGGAAGTATTTTATTTTAGTGTCTGGAGGAGTTTTACACCAAACAGACACTTGCACCCTCATGCTGGTAAGAGTTACAGCACTGTATTTCTGGCTGTAAAGTTAATGAGGTTGCTTGAGTGCATTTTAACTTCTCTATCTGTAATTGGCTGAAAGTTGTTTGCAAACGTCCAGGTTAATGCTTCCACACTGGAGCTGGGTGTCTGGTGCTGCTTTGGGTGTGGAACAGGCATGGCTTGTTCACTGGGCCAGGCCAGGGTGTGCTTGGTGTTCTGCTCCCAGAGCACCTTCACGGGCCGTGCAAAACTTCAGCACGAATAATCTTTTCTCATCTAGAGGTACCAGATAGTTTCAGAACATCTGTAGTCCTTGTATCGCTTTATATAATCAAGTGAACTTGGTTTAATTTAGCAACTGAATGCTTGTGAGCTGCAAGGGAGATAAAGGTCCTTGCCTGGTTTTCTGGTCCATTTGTGTCACTGTAAACCAGTAGCTCGCTTTGCTTCAGTGGGGCTTCTCCTCCCACCACCTGAAGCTGCGGGGATTCAGCACGATGGTTTGATTTGTGAGGGGAAAATCAATTAAGCCTCCTTCTTGTCTTAAGTGTGGGTGAAGGTGTGAGCACTTGTGAACAGTCTCAAGAAAAGCTCCATAATGATGTTGTCTGGTTGAAGTGAAGTTCATTTACCCTGTTGCCCAGACAAGCCCGGCAGGCTCTGGGGAGCGTCCTCGGGTGGGGAGAATGGGCGAGTGCCCTTGTCTTTGGGGTGAGCTTGGCAAGAACTGAGGGAAATCGCTTCAGCTGGGCTTCTGCTTGGTGTCTTGGGAGTGTCAGCACTACTTACTGATCAGGGATGATGAAAGCTGTGATTATTTAAAAAAATAATCTGTCAGGAACAGGGCTTTCTTCTTCCTTTCTCTTCTTGTGGACCAGAGAGATGACAAGTATTCCCTTGGGACAACCAGGTCTAGAAGCTCTGTGCACCGGGGATGTGTAATGGAAACAAAATAGAAGATCATAGCCTAAGCAAGAATGGTGAAGGTTTTGGTGTACTTCATTAATCGTGTTTGAGAAAACAGCTGAAATGTTTGCAGGAATCAGGTGTTATGTGGATTTAACTTTCTCCACCACTAGTAGGTTTCGGCACCTCAGGCTGAGAGGAATACGGACCCAGCTTTCTGAGCCTTGGAGAATAATGTCATTTAGGATAAAACTCAGAGGAAGTAATTTTCTGTTTATTTTCTTCCTCTGATGGGTAGCTCTGTGAATTTTGATGTTAATCGTTTTTGCTTGGATCCAGACGGCATTTCATGTGGCTTAGTGTCCTGGTGGGTAACTCCAGCGCCGTGCTGGCTGCAGGGGGCTCTGGCCAGGGCACATTGGCGTATGCTGTGTCCCCGCTGCTCCCCGGGCTCAGCTCCTCTGCTGTACCTCACTGCTTTCTTTGGGTCCCGTTCTCACATAGGTGCTATTTCTCTCTTTTTTGAAAGCTTGCTGTGGTCTTTCCACTCTGTGCACCAAATAATTTTATTGATTCTTCTTAAGCCCAGCCTTATGTATACAGGTATTATTTTGATGAATACCATAAAGGAACCAGAGAGCCCCAAACCCTTTTTCAAAGTCTGTCTACCCTGATATCCATGGATTTTGAGGTCTGAAGTGTTAAGTGCATGATAAGTCTGAATTAAATTCTCGCGTATCATGCAATTGCCTGTTTAGGCAAGCATCATATACTTTGATTTATTCTCTGAATAAAAAGAGAAGTTACTTAGAGAGCTGGTCTTTTTCCAGGGTAAAAATTACATAGGATAGACAGAACAGGACACGCTATGGAGAAATTGTTTTATGTGTATATATTCAAGACAGCTTTGAGTCAAATAGAGTAAATTAATAAATTGCATCAAAAGGAGCTGTGAAATTTTATGAATAGGAAAATCATGTCTCTGTGGAAAGATTGTAATCTTGAGACAATGACAGAAACTGTCATCACAATATACTGATAATGTCCATGAAAGGCTAAGTGAGATTAGAAAAGCTGCAAAAGCAGAAATTATGCTGCAGTTATGGGTATATTGGCTGGGTTTGGGACTGAAAAGGCCAAAGATTTTAAATCTTACAAACCTGCTATTTTTGGAGGAAAATAAATAACCTAAACTGAAAAGGCGGACCAAATATTGATTAATCTTGCACAGTGAACAGGACATGATTCAGGATGCTACTATGAAGTTGGTCATCATGTTATTCAAATTTGATCTTGGGGTAGAAACAATAATTCCGGCACAGCTGAAACATTTAACTTCAAAAAACACACCTATTTAAGAGGTTGTTTAAAAATAATTTTAAAGGAACAGCTGAGAGTATAATACTTTCAGGTAGAATGACTTGGAAAGGACACCAAAAGCTAGCATGATTAAAAACTGAAGTGAAAAAGACTATTCAAAAGTGGATGTAACAGCAGAAAAAGGAAAATTTAAAGAACATACATTCTCATTAATTTAAATGTAAAACCACAAGAAAAGCTAAAAAGATTCTGATGAATTGACAGTCAAAATTGGGAAAAAAAAACCCAAAACCACCAAAACACAACACGAACACTCTGAAACCAAGTCTTTAACAGTCTGGCACTCGTCCTGCTTGTGCAGTTAATAGATAATCAATAGTAAAGTAATAAACAATAATACAAGTCACATTCAAGGAAGGTAATGTGATAGTAAAAGAGTAAAACGCATTATTTGCCTTGGCATGTGGTATAGGAAAGCTTAGAGAGGCTCCCTATCAGCTCCTTTTCCCATGGGAATAGTGTAAAGATCTGTCGCAAATTGATGTGTCAGTAGAAGATGGTCAAAACAATCGATAAAGTAACAAAATGACGGGAACAGATGGCAGCATCTTTGATGAAAAAAGAACTTAAATGTGGACTACTACCTGTAGAGTAACCTGTCATTTAAATCGGCCTCAGTGTTGTGGAGATGAAGAGGATGTAATTCTTTATGTGAAAGAGTAGGAGAGGTGATGCAGGGAGCTACAGGTAAGCAAATGTGACTTCTATACCAGCACACTAATAGGTATTAAAGATTATTAGGCACATGCATAAATATGATATAGTAGGAAAACAGAACTTTTTGAGGGAGTCAGGCCTGACAAATCAGTCAGATTTGTCTGAAAGAGTTAATGGATATTTGGATAAGGGTGATCTAATCAATATAGCGTACATTAATTTTTTCAGAGTACTTTCAGCAAGGTCACTTGGGGAAAAAAAAGACCATTTTATTTATAGTGTAAAATGGATTAGTAACTTGCTAGCATATAGGAAACAGAAGGTATAAGAGTAAAGATCTTTTCATTTGAGTTGAGGGAGGTTTCCATTAGTCACACAGATTAATTATTGGATTTGTGCTGGTCATTGTATTTCTAGCTGGTCAGGAGAAGGAATGAATAGTGAAGTGCTGATGTGTAACCATACATACTGCTCTATGAACAACATGGGTAGAGAAGGCTCTTCAGGAATGAGTGTACAGCATTTCATGCAAAACACAGTGACTACTTAGTGACATTATTAGACAGTAGATTTAGAACAACCAAAAGGAAGCAGTCTTTCTCCCCACAGCATGTAATTACATTGTGGAGCTCATCAGCACAGGATGTTGCAGAGATCTGAACTACAACTGTATTCAGAAAGAGATTAAACAGATTTTTTTGGGTAGGCTGAGTCCACTAGGGAATATTAAAACCATCTTGGTGCAAGTCTCTGGCTCAGAATCCCCAACCTGGGGATTATGCCATCTTTGTTCTAAAAATGTACAGCTGGCTGTTGTCAGACAGGGTGCTCTGCTTGATTGGCCTTTTCCCTTACCTGCTGTGGCAGTTCTGAGGTGTTCAACACCTGATAATGATACTTGGAAAAACATCTTTGGGCAAGATGATGTTAATTTTGAAGCGTATTTTCTAGCAGAATGAGTTGACAACCTAAAGCTATTTTAAAATTATTTTTGTGTTTGTGGGCAGAGGGGAAGGTGAACTTCTTCCCACCATTTTCAGGGAATGAGCATCTCTGAATTTCTTGTCTGAATGCTCTTGTCCTGCGTTCCTCAAATGTGTTTATTTGTGCTATAGGTGGACATGATCAGTGCTTACTGCAATGTCATTGACCTACGGATACACCTCTGGAAAGGTTTTATTTGAGCAGAAAGTACTTGAAGCAGCCAAACCACTCCAAGTATTTTCACCTGTGCTGGAAGAACCACAAAATGAGAGCTTTGCTTCTGTTAAAAGAAATTGTGCACTTCGCATTAGCAAGGCATGTTGCAGCTTTTCCTGGTTCCTAACAGCCTTTGCCTTTACCTTGAAGTGACAGGTTACACATTGTGCAAGGGGCTCAGTCCTCAGCTCAGTGCCAGACTTCATGCCATCAGGTCAATATCTCAGGGTTCTGACTGTGCTTGGTGACTCCTTTTTCAGTCCATATGCAGGGAAAGGCAGCAGTGCCACGCTGACCAGCGATGGGAGCGGAGAGTCTCTGAACTGGCGCGCTGCGTGTGCCTTCGGACAGCTTGCTGAGAGCAGTAGATACCAGCTGGCTGTGGATGAGTTTGTTAGTGTTTAGTGAAAACACTAAATTTGTTTTCTGGTCCCTCTAAAATTTTGCACAGAAGGAGACGTTTTTATTTAACTACTGCAGGTGCAATACTGGTGGGATGTAAGAGTAGCAGAACTTAGCAGCAAAATATAGACAGTAGTGCAAAACAGCAGTGAAGGCCGTCTTGCAGCTTGGCTTACTGTCAGTAATGATGGGACTGTGTAACCATTGCCAAATCAGCAGTATTGCTGTCTGCTGTAACCTCCTGGCGCCAGGAACGAACCAGGTGACGAACTCTGTCTTCATGTGTGAAAAATTATTTTTAGCTTTTCACTTGGAATACAAAGTCTAGTTTGACTCGAGTGGGTTAAATACTTTCTGACACAGTAATTAACAGCCTTGTTGACAGAAGGATTGCATTGCTATTAATAGATATGTATCTCTGTTTCGGTAAATTTTAGCCACCTTTGTTTTGAGCTGTGGGAATTCATAATGTAGCTAATATAAGTCATGCGAATGAAGATTGCTGAGACGTGCAACTCATCCATTCTCATATGTGGTAGTATATGCTGGTTTAGATGTTGAAAAGAAACTGTAGCCATTGAGATAGAAAATTATGTGAGGGAATAAAAGCAGTGAAATAACAGTTGCTATGTTTCAACGGAAAGTGAAGAATTTTTCCTTTGACATTATAAAACTGAGTTGTTGAAATACCTCTTTGTGATACCTCTCCTAAACCAACCAGCCTGCTCTCAGGGATTTAGACCTTAGCTCCAGGTCGCTAACAGTTAACACCGTGTTACATTGGTGTCTAGATGCATCTGTCATATGGAAAAAGTGATTTCTCCCCTGTGCCCGCCCCCTTCCTTCACCTAAACGTTGTAAGAGCTGAAGAAGTGGGCACCGCATCTGACAACTCTGAAGTGACCCAAGAGCTTCTTTTAATTCACATTGGATTAAGTTAGCATGAAGCACTGAAACCCAGGTCTGGGGTGCAGAGGGGAAAGCAGATGTGCTGGGCTCTGGTCCCAAGCCGGAGCTGCTGAGCAAGCAGGGATGCTGCTGGGCTTTGTTCTCATGGCAAGACTGAACAGAGCAATTAAGCAGTGTCAGTGTAAGCACCCTGCACCGAAGGAGGATGCAATTACTGCTTCACCATGGGGCTGGCATGGCAAAGTGTACATAAACCACCACGGTTTCATTTAAGTAACTCTTGCCCAACTAATGAAATGTGTCTAAGGTTTATCCTTGAACGTTTAAAACTCCTCCGAGAGGAGAACTTCATTTTAATACGTATGGAAATGTCTTCTGTCTTTCAGTGTTTGTCCTTGGGTTTTCAACACTGGAGCATAGAAGTGTAAAAGGTCTTGGTTATCAGCGATGTCCACTGATCCTTATGTCATCTTTATATAATTCTCTCTTCCTAATTTTTACTACTAAAGTATGCTTTGGTTTAAGGTTTGAAAAATAATAATCCGTTGGCATTCTTTGATCACTTTGGCTACTGAATCTCTAGAGTCCAGTTCTAGTTTACTGCTGTAACTTATTTCCATTTCTTTTCCACTCTTTTTCACATTAAAAAAAAAAAAAAAAAAAGATGTAAATGACTTATTTTTTGGGTGAAGGCACATGTCCAGTCTTTGAAAGTTATGTGGTCTAGTAGCTTCCCAGGGAAAAAATCCTGGGAAAAGGAGAATCTGCTGTGTTGAATTCTGCATAATGTAAGTGCATTGTACTGGGGTATATGTCCAGTTTTAATGGCGATTAAATTCTGCAGGACTTTCTCATGAGAGCAAGAAGTCCCTCTCTGACTCCCTGTTTGCTTCCCAAACTCATCTCAGTGACTCTTCCTTTTGATCAGCTGGCTGCTTCACTCTGTCCCTCTCTTCACAAGGGAGATCCTAATGGGAGGGAAAATAAAGCAGGCACAAGGGGTTTCCTTCCTGAAGATGTGTTGGCACATAACTGACATAAAACTACCTTCAGATTTTGATAACCTGAACTTGCAAGTAAATAACTGACCTTGAAGAATGATTCATGCTAATGCACTGGTGGGAATTTTTCTCAGTGTTCAGACACACTTTATTTTTTTTAATATTTTTTTAAAAAAAGTTGATAGTTAATCCTGTAATATTTTCTGATTTAATGGACACCTGCTGTGAAGCAGTGTAGCTGTGTACATACATATAATTAAATTAGGAATTGGGGAAACTTGGTGTCAAGTGAAGGAGACTTAAACAGTTTAAAAAGAAAGGAAGTGTTCTTGAGTGATGTATGTTGTACACAATTACTGTGGATAAGCTGTCACATTTTGTATTCTAGTTCTTATTAGAATTGTCTCTCTTGCTTGCTTAGGGCTGAATTTGAATATCACTACTTCATGGTAACATGCTTCCAATTCAATCTAAGCAGGAAAAAAAAAAAAAGCTGGTGATACATGCTAAAAATTTGATATTAAACCATATGACTAATTTTGGTTTTGAATATTCTTTTTTCTCTTTTGTCCCATAAGAGGCTTATATTTTACCTGACTTCAGACTTCCCACACAAAGCTAAGTGAGATTTACGTAGCGCAGTGTGGAACAGCTTATTTTAAGGTGGAAAAAGTCATTAGCTGTCTCCTGCTGAGACCTTGTATTAAGAAAGCTAAATTATAAGCCACTGAAGTTTAGCATGAAGAAGTAGTAAATTATTGTTTATTATTTTACTGTTTCCTGCTTGGAGCTCTCAGGCTTGTTAGTTGAGCATGTTATGTGACCTTTTTGAGGTGGCTGGGGATGGAGCAGAAAGTGAACTGAAAGAAGAACCTTGTTAGAACAGGGAAATAAAACACTGGTTTCTCGTTGCACAGATTGATAGGAAAACTGTGCACCCCCATCTGTTGAATCCTCTGGCTGCCGCTGCCTGCTGCAGCATCTGTGGGAGTCAACGGCAAAATGTTGGCTTTGCTGATTTATCTTGGAAAGTTTTTCAGTGGGTTGTTTTATTTCCTTGCAGCAACTGAACTTCCTTAGCAGAAATATCCTGTGGGCAGTTTACAAAATGCAGAGTATTTTAGAGTCTCTGAAAGGATGTGTGCCTGCCTGAGCAAATGAGACGTTCCATGGGACCTGAGGAAATAGATCAGTATTCAGTTTTGAGGATGATAGCCCACTCCAATTAATGGTTCTTTATTTTTTTTTACAAGCCCTATCTAGTTATAAATGTTTCAGGGCTTTGGGGAATATTTCATAGGAGTGATTTCTGCAGATTTTCTTAGGTTAAATGTATATTTGTCCAGCACAATAGAAGTAGTTACATAGAAAAGGATGTTTAAAAAAAGGACTCATGACTCTTGAAAAGTTTTCACCTAAGAAGGAGGATTTTTATTCATAGGGACTGGGGAGCTTGTTGATGTTAAGTAGACTTTATCTTGACAGTTTTGAAAACTTCACATTATTTTTCTTGTCTTGCAGAGGGCTATAAGATGGGTGAGGATCTACCTTTCATGTCATGTCACTTTGCGAGAAGTAGGAGGAATATGGCTGCAGTGTTTCGTATGCTGCTTCTGTCCTACGAAGCCTTTTGTTTATTTCTGAACTTGCCTCTGGCCCATGAAAAGGTAGAGTGATACAGCACATTTTAAAAAAAATTGTAAGATGGAAAAGGTGGTAACTGCGTGCCCCCCAGGGTACAGCATCCTGCACTGCAGTGTGGGGCTCTGACACCGTGAAAGTTGAGAGGGAAAATAAGAATAAATGAAACAATTTTCAGAATTTGAAAGACAGAAAGACCTAAAAGTTCAGTCTCTGTTGGTATGCTGATTATTTCAAGGTCAGGCTTGCAACCATGAATTGTTCTGCTGTCACTCCTTACGTTAGTAATTCTATCTTTAAGTAAGGGTTCCTCACTCCTCTGATAGCAGAATTCAAAATTGAGTCATTTATCTTCCAGAGCATCTGCATTTGTTCTCATGAGGCTTCAGGGGGAGTGTGCAAGTCCTGTACTGTTTTTACGGAAGTCCCTGTCTGTACTGATGCAAAGGAGGGGGATATCCGTTGTGTCTGGGGCTGGAGAGAGGTGGTTAGGAGGACAGATCTATGAAGAGAATGTGAGAGTGAATTTGGGAACCTGTTTCCTATTGGCAGCTATTGGAAACCAAGGTACAAATACAGATAGACCTATTTTTGAAATTATATTAAATTCAACTCTCTGTACTTGCTGCTAGGAGAATAGAGTAGAAGTGCTGTTGGTATTTCCTATGTTAAAGACAGACATATGCATATCAAGTTAGAGAAACAGCAAAGCGTCATTTTATGTTGAATTATCACTTTTTATTTAAATGGAAAACACTAGCCTGTACTCAAAAGGTTTTTTGCCAAGACTTTGTGCCTTCGTACAGTAGTAAGAGACTATAACAAGGAAAGTGTAATACACAATAAGTGTATTTTCCTAAACTAAATTCTTGGCTTCTTTAACTGTAACCTTAATATGTACAATATATAATCACAATACCTTATAAGCATTTCTTAACAAGACTTTTTTTGAGCAGTCATTAAAAAGCAGTAATCGGTAATAAAAATGAGGGCATTGGCACTCAGACCACAGTAAAAGCATCATTAAAATGTAAGTTCTAAGGTACACTACTTTAAATTTGCCTCATTACGTGTGCAATTAGGGAATAAACAGTAAAATGACCGTAATTTTTCTGCAATTTCTTATCCTAACTGCCTTTTTAAAGTTTAATGCATGTTAAAAAAAAAAAAAGCAGTGGGATAAGCCAAAGTTTAACAACCAGTACTATCCTTTAGAGCGATCAGTGATCACTGCCAACTCACGGTCCTGCGAGTTGCTCTTCGTTATGGCAGTAAAAAAACATGTTGGTGCATTCAGATATGGTGTGTGGTTTATCCCTGTCACTCAGAGAAGGAGCACACTTCTGGAGTAACAAGGGGTCTATCCTGCCCTCGCCGAAGTAAACAGCAGCGTTCCTGCTCCTCTGGGGGAAACAGGAGCAGACCTCTAGAGTTAACTCTGCACATTTTGTTCTACTAAGATAAGATGTTAATTAAGATAGCAGTCACTGAAGGTCTGATTGTAGTACGTATACGCTGATATTTGTGTACAAATTTTGTAATCCATCATTTTGGTTTCATCTGGACAGAACATCAGCTGTGGGGTTTCCA
>NW_009633799.1:44667-61675 GCF_000690535.1 Cariama cristata
CAGCAGGAAAACGTGTTATGGAGCCAGAACTGTTCTAGCAAGAATAAATGGTAAAAGTATCTTTCTTTTCTTTCATATCTGCTAATCCTTTTCAATATTCATTTGGAATACCATTGTAAATGCTCCATTCTAGATATTTGATGTTGTTTATTGCTGGTAACTATCATTTTGGATATATACTAGGTATTAAGTAAACCAGCCTTTTGGCTTGGAGAGCTTGCCCTCCCACCTGAAAGAATTGACCTGTCATCTAACTGGTGAGAGAGCTAGAAGGGGCCAGTTTGGGGAGTAGGAGATGAGCTTCCACGAAATCTTGACCATCCTTCTGTGTAATAGGATGTACTGAGGTTTTATTTCCCTTAAACGCAGTCATTCCAAACCTCCAGCGTGGTTCCCTGCAGTGAGCGGAGAGGTCTGTCTCTGTGGACGCAGAGCAATTACAAGTTCACTCCACTTCAGGGGTGTCCGTTGTGTTCATGTGTGTGGGGTACAGACATCTCACTGCTTAGTCTGCCTTCCTAAGTTTGCTTTGTGCATGAAGATAATCAAGATACCTCATCTGCGATTTTAAAGCAGAGCTATTCAGGCACACAGTGCTGACCTGTCGTTTGGAAAAAAAGCTGTGTTAGCTGGAGCTAGCTGGGGGCTGTTACCTCTGCTGGGGCCATGCTTTGCTAATAGTCATATTACTTAAGGCTGGCGGCACAAAACATAGATCTCTTGAAAATGTTGTTTCTGATCTGCAGCTTACTGTTTACCTAGATGAATGCTTATGGTAAGGGTGCACTGCAGACTTTGAAGCTGGATTTTCTGAACTGATTCTAATAAAAAATAAACTTCTGGTCAGCGGTTACTTAAAAAACGTCATCAGTGTATTTAGGAGGCTTGAGGCCAAAGGGTGAGTTCCTTGCCAACAGGAGAAATCTTTATTCTTTACTGATGTTTAATAAGAAGTACAGGAGAGAAAAATCTGTATGTATTCATTCTGCGCATACTGTGTTACAGGGATTTGCATTGATTGAGAAGCATCTGGAAAAGAGTAGGACAAGGATAACTGTGGCATCTAACAAGTGTTTTGGGTAGAAATCCACTTGGGAAGTGGGACGTTACTTAAAAGCTTTAGCATGAGCTATGGAGATTAATGAAAGTATGGCATATAATGAGATTGTTTTTTAACACTGCTTTGTTAGGTAAGCTGTCGTTACTGAATTTTTGGGCCTAGGTTATAGCTTTCATAAATACTGAAGATGAACCTTACAGATCGCATCTAATAACTTTTTGCCAGTCTACAGGAAAAACAGACCTTGCAGCATTTAGTCTCTCTCTCATCAGACTCTTAGGTATGTTACCTCGATAGCGAGGTGAATGCGTCAGCCTGTAGCTCATTTGTGCACAGGCTGTCCGGCACAACATGGCTGAGGAGCATCTTATTTGGGGCGATTGTTCCTGCAGATGCCCTTTCTGCCTGCATCCTGCTGTGCGGCGGCTGGGGGTACCTGAGGAAACCATAGGAACCGGTGCTACGGTTTGGGACAGAAAGCAAATGGCCCTGTGTTAATTGGAACCGCAAAAAGGAATTTAAAGTGGAGGACAAATAATTACCAAAGCTAAAATTGGGCCATAAGATGGTTAACGCTGCTGATAGAAAAGGCCAGTGGAAGATTGTGTCGTTGGAAATACTTGAGAAATGTTCTCTGTATAATTAAAAAGATGACCTAGGTACATTATTTTGAAGTGATGGAGAAACTTAGGTGATTTCTTTGCAGATAACAAGGTAAATTTATTTTTCCAGCTAGTCATGTTTCTGGGAGATTTTTATCTAGTAATTGTGTTTGTCTGCAGTGTACGGATTGATGGCAAACTGATCCTGCTTAGCTTGTGATGTCTGTCAGGATCACGGTATTAGAGGCTATGACTGACATGCTGACTTTTCAGGTATTACCTTCAGGAATCCCAGCAACCTTAAACAAGGAAATAAGAGATATTAAACAGATGCGCAAGTTTGCAAATAGAGCGTAAATGCCAGCTTGGGAGTATCAAGCAGCTGTGCAGTGAGGATATTGTGAGATATTTTGCTGTAGCTTGGTTAAGTATCCAGATATGTCTGAATCTTCATGAACTGATGTATTAAGCCTCCTTCATAACCCCTGAAGTACAGAATGAAGACAGTGAATAAGGAGCGATTAGAATAGAGACAAAAATACCTACTTGTCACAGAAAGGGTTCAATAATTTGTTTCTTTGCCAAAGGGAAAGAAAAAAGGACGTAAACTCAGGTACTAAGTTTAAATTAGCTTACCTTGCTGATGCCTTAAGACTGGGGATTAGTGAATTTAATTATGGGAGCCAGGAAGAACATTAAGATAACGTTGGGCCTTAAACTAAAACCCACAAAGCAATGAAATTAAAGTTGGTGGTTTGTGTTCCGTCTTATCGTGTCCTACTCTTACTGCACTGCATTGCAGGAGGCCCTTCCTGCTCCGCTCGCCTCTTGGCATATGCTTTTGGGTACTTTTTTTTTTTAGATGAATGAGTGATCTTTATGAGCTTTTCTGTATTCCTGAGCTTTTTTTGTATTCCTGCTTTCCTTCTACCTTCTTGTTCAACCTGATCTGCTATGCTTTATTGGATTTTGTGTCTGGACTTTCTATTTACATTTTATTTTTTAAGAGAGACTCAAGATTAAACCTTTTTAAGACTGCTTTTATGAAGAGTCCTAATTCTTAGTCTGTTTGCTGAGGAGTTATGCAATATTGACCTTTCTTTTGCCTACACAGGGTGATGAATTTTTCTTTTACTTGCTGGTTTGGAAGTCGCACACCCTCACCGTACATTCTTAACTTAAAAATGATACATTTTTTGGTAGAACATAAGATTACTTTGAAAAAGGAAACCGATTTACTTGCCTTGGATTATGTCATCCTATCCTGGGCTTTCTGTTACTTAGTATAATTTTTTGGGTATTTACTGTTTGTCTTTATCTGATGAAAATGCAATAACCTTTAAATAAGACTGCCGTTTAGAAGGACTGTGCTGTCCTGCTTCAAACCAAAGGAGCTGGAAATGTTACATCTGTGAATCTGGAAAGGTTTTGACGAAAAGAAAAGGTTTGACTCCCCTTGAAAGATTAAATCAAGGAACTTGAGTGTCAGAGAAATCTATGACTACATTTTCTCAATAAGATAAATGCTTGAGACAGATACCGAACAAAAAAGAATGTACAGCCTTCGAAGTGTTGGCACCATACTGAGGAAAGGGGCAAATCTCAGGACTTCCTGTGTTTATCTTCATTATTAGTTATTAGTCCTTAAGCACTTCCGTGAAGCTTTCACAATTCCCATTATTTCAGAGTTTCCTATTATTGCACAAGAAGTAAGAGATCAAAGAAACCACTGCTTGGATTTGAACCTTTGTATTTTAATCATATGGCCCAAAACACATTTTCAGGTGGGGAAAAAACCAAAACATAAAACTGCAGTAATTGGAGCCTTATGGTCATTTGAATTTCTATAGGGAAGAAACATATGTAACTAAGTAAGTGACAAGTATAGTTACTTGTATCACTAGTAAATCAGCAATATCATAAAGGTGACTGGTGGATTAAATTATATTGAAAATACAGAGAATAACAGACAAACTCAGAAAATAATGCTGCTTCTTTCTGCAAACATTGTCTGGTTTTGTGGCTCTGTGTGGTGAATTTAGCAGTCCTTACCACGGTGTAGTCTCAGCTTTATGTCAGTTTATATATTCCTTATTTTATGGATCATTGGAAGATAATTCTGTTATTTTTCTATTGAACTATTAGTAAATAAAATCTCAGGATTTTTCTGGTGCTGCTAAGTCCAGTATCCAGCTGGTGTTTTGGTTTCTGTCAAGTGCCTTGGTGTCTTGTTCTCTGTTCCGGTGGTTGTTTATTTTCACATTAGTTTGAATCATTAATCCTGACACCATTATTCACAAAGCAAAAATAATTGTTTAAAATGTGTACTTAATTGTAATTTTTCTTACGTCTTCCATACCCCTTCTAGAAGTGTGAATTAGAAAGAAACTAGACAGACCTCTTACAGCTCCTCTGAGTTCAGTTTAGGTAGTGCATCTTCTTTAAACCCACGCAAGCTTTTCATACCGTGTACGACAGAACAGCGCGTATCGCAGATACCCAGCAGGTTCTTTCTGGAGAGACAGCTGGGAATTCAGAGCCTCTTCCTGCGCTTGACAAATGTGACATTTATAGTTTGGGGTAACAGATCTTTAGACTGACTTGGGAATTCCAGAGATTTTAGCTGTGTTATGTACTATCATTCAGGTTTTTTGGGATCGCACAGCAGTATCTGTACAGCTGTCTATAGCAAGGTGTCAGTACACCCTCAGAAGGGAAGAATTTGCCTGTTCCCTAGTGAAGTAAACTGACATACAGCATTTAGAGGCCTGAAGTCTTGCAAGTCTTCTGGTTGAGTTGTGACATTGGAAATTAGAGAGTTAAGTTGAAACCTGGGACAGTCCCACCTTCTATTAACATGGGAAAGGTTACATGACCTTGACATCTGGCTTCGGAGTTGTTACAGAGCCTCACAAATACGTTCAGAGCCAATATTGGTCCCTTTAGCCTTCCAGATATACGTTATTCTAAAACCTTTCTTCATGTTGTTTGCTAAAGTATTTTTATTCTCTGCTTAGCATCCATCACTTTTTGTATCTGTCTGTTATAAAGAACCTTATGCCAATAAACATTTTCTTTTCGTCCCTTTCTGGTTCATGTTGTCTTAAGGACCTCACGGTCACTACATTGTGTGCAACTTTATTTTCTTGGTATGCAAATTTATTCTCTGTTTTCACTGTGTATTTCAGGGTAATTCTCTTTGGTTTTTGTTTTATTTTGTTCCAGATAACTACTAAGCTATTATACACTTTTTAATTAAGGTTGTTGTGACAAAAACACTTGGGTCATTCAAAAAACTAATTAGTCAGCCTGGCGGGGAGTATGGTATAGCGAACTGATAGTCCCATGCTGGGCCAAATGGCTTTCGTTCTTCCTAGAAGCACTCCTGATTTTCACTCTCAGAATTAAACAATGCGGTTAGAGACTGAAGTTTCTGTGTTTCAGGCTTGTTTTGAGATGTTCATGTTTCAGAGACAGTGCAATTGGAGAATGAACAGGTACTTAATGGAGGGTACACTAGAAAGCAGTAAAAGTAACTTTTCCAAAAGTAGTATATGCAGCATCTCACCTAATGAAAAAGTTTTACTCTGTAATTAAAAAAAAAAAGTTAAAAATAAAAATGAACATTCAAAGCATAATATCATATGTTTTACATCACTATATTTTAATATTCAAGCATCCTAGCAACATAGTGAATGGCTACTAGAGCAGTTTTGGTGTACAGGCTCTTTGCAGATACCTGGTTATCCTGGTTTCAGCTGTGACAGAGTTAATTCTCTTCCTAGCAGCTGGTACAGCGCTGTGTTTTGGATGTAGTAGGAGAATAATGTTGATACCACAGGGACGTGTTAGCTGTTGCTCAGCAGTGCCTACCCTAAGTCAAGGACTTTGCAGTTCCTCGTGCTCTGCCAGCGAGGGGGGGCACAAGGAGCTGGGGGGGAGCACGGCCAGGACAGCTGACCCCAACCAGCCAAAGGGATGTTCCATACCATAGCATGGCATGGCCAGTATGGAAACTGGGGGGAGCTGGCTGGGGGGGGCTGATGGCTGCTTAGGGCTGGGCTGGGCATCGGTCAGTGGGTGGTGAGCAGCTGTATTGTGCATCACTCATCTTTCATGGGTTTTATTCCTCCCTCTCTGTCTTTATCTCCCCTTTCATTGCTATCAATATTATGGTATTTTATTTCAATTATTAAACTGTTCTTATCTCAATCCACAAGTTTTGCCTTTTTCTGATTCTCCTCCCCATCCCACTGGGTGAGGGAAGGAGTGAGCGAGTGGCTGCATGGGACTTAGTTGCTGGCTGGGGTTAAACCACAACACTGGTCTCCATCAATACAGTAACTCATGCTCTTCCTCACTGGTATATTCACATCTTGTTGTCAGAGTCCCTGTCGGGATCTTCTTGAGTCTTGAGTGTTGCAGTTTTTTTCAGTATTTGGATGAGTTGGTGTCTCATTTTGGTGCTATAGACATTCTCTTGTCACTGTTGTGATGGCTGTTTCAGGATTTTATTTTTAGCTGTATGTCTTGGAAGTCTGCTAGTGAAAACCCTGGAAAATGAAATCTATTTTAATGTCATGTAATTGCACAGAAAATGGAGAATTATTTGAGATTCTCCTTATTCAGCACTTTCACAATTCCTTCAAAAGGAGTCCTTGTTGATTGTTCTGTAGAAAGCAGTTCTGATTAATAACAGGAATTTGCTTACTGAGTATACAAGAATGTATGTTGCACGTGATCATCCACCCCATTCCTCTTCCATGGCGAGGTTGTCAGGCATGTTTCCTCCTGCTTCCTTGTAATGGGAGGTGTAGTGTCACATGTAGCAGACATGCGCCGTCTGTCCGGAGTGAGTGTCCCCAACGCCGGCTCCTCCTCCTGCTTCCCTGCCCCGGCCAGTCTGTCACCAGTGTCCCCGGCCGTCAGCTCCAGCTCAGGCTAGTACTGAGCGCCATAGGTGATCCTGGGCCGTGCACCTCCCACCAGCCGTGCTCCTAGTTCGAACGTCTGGCTTGCAGTGCTGGAAACCAGTGGCTTAGAGGTTTGAACACAAGTCTGGGTACAGGTGGGTAGGACCCTACTTCTGGGTCCAACAATAAATACCAACTGGCCTTGCTAAGCCTGCTGACTTGTTTGTCTGTCTTCATACAGACTTTGCATGCATACTAATTTGTTTTTCTATGAAATAACCTTTAATTCCGATGATACCGTTCATAGTAATTGCGCTTGAAGAAGGAAAAAAGGTATTGCAATTTTGTTATTTACAGTGCGCTCTGCACAGCAAATTTGGTAACAAATGAACAAAGCTCAACCAGTTATGTTAATGCTTTTTCCTGTTAGCTTTTTTTTTTCAGATGTTACTCTTGGTCCTCAGTCTCTGCAGACTTTTAAATCTGTGAAAAGTTCTGGATAAAGTGATGAAAGGCAAGGATGATTAGAGAGGGAAAAAGGTGACATTTTTAACAAGGGACCTTTTTAATCTGAAAAAAAAAAGGCAGATAGCAAAGCTCTTGGGTAAAGGAGAAAAAATACCACTAATCAATAAATTACTTGTTTCTCTATCACTTCTCTGTGGGTGAGATGAGTTGCTGAACTCTTTCCTGTCCTATTTATTTGGGATCATTGACCTAATGACTGTTAGAACCTTACGTGATCCTGTTTTTAAAATAACCAGGGGATAAGCCATTTCTCTTTTGTGGTCATAAACTGCTGGAAAGAGCAAATTGCAGAGTGAGATGAGGCACTGACAGCAGTGTACTGACGTGAGAACAACAAGCAATGGCTGTATGGAGTTATAAATAACTTTTGTACTTGAACTTCTGTTTATTGCATTGTAATTGCATCTCTTCTAGGATGGTCTATTCTACAGCAGATCTTCCACCTTTCCTTCTTTCTGTGTAAATTCTGTGCTTTCAACTATAGGAAGCTGTTGCTGGTTTTGCCTCATGTGAAACTTAAGGTTGACTTCTAACCATTTTGTACCAGTTGTGTTTATCCTGTTCTGCTAAATGCACTTCCATGATTTCCTGCCTGTTGCGGTGCTCGCTGTCCACTCTTGATGGAGGTGGGAGATCCCCTCAGCTGGTGTCAAACCACAGGCTCATCCAGCACAACAGCGTATCTCCCGCAATGGTCAGCCGTGGACGCCTGAGGAATTCCGAAAAGGGCAGGCACGTCCGGCTGTTTCCTCAAAACACCTTCCAGCCTTCAGCAGCGTGTAGCTTCCCATCTCCCTGTGATGGACGCACTCCCAGGAGGCAAGGTGTGTATCTACTTGTCATCTCCAGCTGCAGCAAAAGAAACTGCTTATACTAGAAACTGCTTATAACAACATCTGCATAGCACACTGTACCTCTCATGTCCTTTCCCTGGATGGGAGGTTACTGCTAATATATTGCTAAGCCTTTTTTCTTTAGTTTAAGATTGTTGTTTATTGATCTGCTTTTGGCAGTTGGTAAAATGCCAACTTTTAGTATTAGCTACTGGCCTCGTTTTATTTGAACCGTATAAAATTTTATTGTTTCTCTTCAGTGCTGAGAATGTGTAAATGTTTCTCCTAGAATGGTTTAGAGCAACGCTTTTGATATTTTCTGCCTTAGCCCTTACAACTCTCATTGTGCAGATTTCAGAAAGGGCACGTGAAAAATTCCCTCACCCATCCTTCTTGCAGGGTTTGAAAAGGAAACATTTTAAAGCCAGTGACCTGTCTGTAACAGCACGGGGAGGGAGGGAGACAGAAGAGAAGAGGCATGATGACATTCAGAATTCCTGCAGATACAAATTAATAATAAACAAGTAACAGCCCAAACAAAATTCTTAGCTAACTCTTGTGGGGTTTTTTTGTTGTTTTTTTGTTTTGTTTTGTTTTTAAGTATTGCAACAAAACATAATATTGTACCTCCTTAGAAAGTAGAATATAAAGGTGTTTTTCTTACAAATATATGGATACTAACTGACCTTGTAGCAAGGAAAAAGGTGCAGGAGGACATCTGGCCTGGGGATAGTTCTCCTGCCACAGAAGTGTGGGCGAGCACTACAGTGTTTCTTGTACCAACTGGAGAAATGGAGACAGGTGTGGCAAGAATTACAGAACCTATTAACAATTGATCTTCCTGTGTCATTAATATGCAGTTGCCACATGCAATTGGCTGTGTATTGATAAAGGGAAGATATACAGAATGTTTTAATAAAATACGCTGACCCTTACTCCTATAAACAGGTTTGTTTATAAAGAGTCTCTTGGAAGAATTTCAGGAGTGTCACTTTTCAGGACTGGTACATGACTCAATGGTTCTTATAGGTGAGAACTTTGAGAATATTTTGCGATTAGTTAAGTATGTTGTCATTTTAAGTTGTTCAGCTATTCTGTATCTGTATTCTTAGTATTTAGTCCACGTTATCTTTATTGTGAAATTGTCATTCAAATTTTTGTTGTCTCCTTGTTTACTCAGATTGATTAATCCCTATTCTAGTGAGAACACTCCTAACAGAACTACATAGAATTTATCCTGTTGTAGCCTAGTCGTGTTGCTGTGAAGCTCTCCGTATTTAGCTTGACCTGTTCTGTGAAGAAACTAAACATTTATAATTTTAAGACCAGAGGAAGCAGCCATGGTAATGGTGTCTGACCTGCTGCGTCAGAAAAGCTGTTACCTTTTACTGAGTGAAATAATTGCTTTGCTTGTGTCCTGTTAGAAAACTGCCATATGGTATGGATCGAAAATTATTAGTGAAGAAATGGAAAGTAAAGGGCTTGAAAACAGTTATTTAGATAATGTAGGCTGTGGTTCATTATTTAAACTTCGGGTCTGAGTTTTCAGTAATTATATATGGAATAGTTGACTTTCATAATCCCAGATTGGGTAATAAAAGATGAGTCGGTTGGCAAGAGCATTAACTATGGGAAAGAGAAGTAGATTGCGACAATGTTGAGAGGAAACAGCATACTTGAATTTCCTGGTATTTCTGATAGTGTTTGACACCTTTTGGTATCCAGTTGTAAGTGTGTGATGTCAGTTTAACTTGCAGAGAGCTAGTTTTGGTTAGCTCCATGTAGATAGCTGACCTGGTTGCAATATCTAAGGGATTCAGAAATTTTACATAATGTGGGTCTCCCAAAGAGTTACAGAAACTAATAGAATACACTCATCCATATCCTTTCTGCACTCATAATAGAGATAATATTGATGACTTTCATTTTAATAAATCATCTAGCTAGTATTTGTGTTGAGTTGCTTATGCAATTAAAATTCCAGTCTAATTCAACTTCCAGGTGTGAAAGTAAACCAGCAAACTCTCTGCCCATTCCTCTGTCTTGTGATGCTTCATATTTCTCTTGGTGAAGTTAATTGTAGATTTCATTTGGGTTTTACTGCTGAAGAATGCCACTGCTTTGATAACATGACCACCTTAGAAGCAGATTGTGAAAGCAGGGTTTTTTCTGCTTTGTTTTTGTTTTAGTTTTGCTAGGCATTTCACTTGTCTCTAAACCCTACAGTACTGCAAAAACGGCACCATAGTTTTTTTGTGTGGAAAATACTGGCACCAGATCTAACGTTAGCCTTTTCATTACTCACCTTCTATGGTAATAATCAGAGAGACCCAGAGAAGAGGGGTTGTATAATGTACAGTAGCAGATTTCAACTGGGTCTAAACAGATGGAAGCAGGAAACGAGAAATAGTGACAGACATTACATGCCTTGTATTCTTTGTAACAAATTCATCTGAATGCTGAGTTGCTGTGTATATGTGCAAAATCAGTCCTCATCTAATTTTAGGAGCACAATTTGTTTTATGTTTGGCATCTGTATAGCCTTTGGCTTGTCCCCTGTGGCAGTAGGCATATAATATATTTTTTTAATGGAACTCTGTTTGGTTTTGTGTATTTCTTTGCAGCAATTAAGTGTTTTAATTTCTTATCTCCTAAGAATTTGTTTCTGTTCTTAGTTCTCTCGTCTAATCCATGCTTCTTTGCGGCAAATGTTATCACTGCTATTCGTAGGCGAGAAAGGAGTTTCACAGGCGCCACAATAGAAGGGGTGAAAGATCAAACTACTTCATTCAGCCTTGCGTCTTGTTACACCAGTTCAGGTAAACACGAATATTACGAACAATACTGCTGAGTATCCAGGAGTCACAGTCCTAAAGTTTGGTTTGATTCCCAAGGCTGTAACATAGGGACCTGCAAAATTCTTGTGGCTTCCAGAACTGCTTGCTAGAGGTATAACAATTGAAATTCAGTAGTGCTAATCAAAGTCAAGAATAAAGTACTCTTATTCTGTATGTTACAAGCAGCAAAATATTAGAATTGGAAAAAAAAGTCATGAGTGTAGAAGAAAACAAAAAATGTGAATTAGAGGTGGTGTCTGTTGCCAGTTGTGCATAATTATTTGAAAGAGGTATTTGCCCAGATTCATTTAATTAGACAAAGCAGCCCATCTGAGTTGTGACCCACCAGAATTGGCATGGGTGGTTATTTTGGGCAAATTAAGGAAGTCAAAATAAGGCAGTAACACAAAGCAGGTCTGAGTAGGCATGAAGACACTTTTTGAAATAAGCTGTATTAGCTGAGTATGTTAATGTAGTCCTAAAGGATTCTCACACAAGGCATTTTTCATTCGATCAGTTATCATTGCTGAAGAACCCAGTGATGAGAAAGAGGGATGTCAGCTCCAGGAGATGAGGGGGTATGGAGGCACCAGCCTTCAGGGCTCTGCTGGTGGAATTACCTACATGGAGTTTCTCAACTCCTGCCTCAGCTAAACAGGTCCAGCAAAGGATTGTGTTTAAAGTTGGTAGAAGGAAAAGAAATGGCCCAGGCATACACATGGTATCCCACTGTAATCTGAGGGTGCTTGTACTGATGGGGCGTCTCTACAAATGTGTGTTCTCTGACTTCTTTAAAAGACCTCCGATGGGACTGGAAAACCACGAATCTAAAGTGTGAATTGAGGCACGTTCAGCGTTCTGGTTCAGGCCTTGCCTTGTGAAGAAGTCGGTGGTCTGACGTGACAAACTCACCTAGGTATTTTGAATGTCAGAGTGGGTGTGCTCTGCAGGCTGCAGGAGTATGGATGTGTAGTGGGAAACTTAGGTGATAAAAAAGCACAATTTATTCAGAATCAATTAATTCTACATTTTGTTGGTACAAAGTGAAGAATACTGCAGAACGTGACCGTGTATGCTTACAAATAAGATTTTAAATTATTTTTTGCCTTATGCCACCTGTTCTAGCAGCTAAAATGATACAGGATTTTATATCGTATTATTACTTGAAAATGGAAACAAATGAAACAAAGCTGCATAGCAGTCACTTTCATTCTGTGCTATCCATTCCCATGTCAGGTCTCTATTAGTCATGATCAGTGGCAGTGCAGGCAGGGCCGCTGCTTCTTATGCTTGTGGGCAAACGTTTGCGTTGTAGCTCATTGATTCTGGGAAATCATAATAGAACTGAGACTGTGCTTACGAGACTGTTTGCTTACCTTAAGTTTGCAGAGGCTGATTGAATCTGAAGATAAACAACATAGTATTTCCAGTAGAAGTATTGGATTCATAAATCTTCAGTCTGTCCCTCTCTTAAAATTTCATATTCTGTAAAGAAAAGATTGGAAATGGGGTAACCAAGATGTGGAACAACTTGTTGACTCATCCCTTTCACTGATTTTCCTAGTACTGAATCATCCTTTCTTACAGTAGTATATTTGCCTCCATTGTACATGACTCGCACTCACCAACGTGGGAATATGACCATTAAGCTGCAGGATTACTGTCAGGATAGTTTTAGATAGAAATAAGACATTTACTCTCACTTACAAAAATCAAAGTAATTCCTTGCACCTAGGGGTTATTGGAGGTTTTCAATATGGATTTAATTAGCAAGATGGCAATTCTCATGTCACTTGAGGACTTGCTGTTACATTCTTGTCTCGGCGTATTGGTGGCTGATGCCTCTCTTACTGGGTGCAAAGTTATTTAAAGGTTGACTTTACCATATTGGGGAAAAAAACCCAAACATACAACTGTATAATTGCTCAGTACTGAAGCATAACATTTTACAAACCTGTGTCACCAAGTGGCTTCTCTGTTAACAGTAGTTAGATACAACCTTACAAGAAATTATATAGTTAGGTATGAACTTACCTTACAGCTGGGACTGATGATTGTAAAAGTCAGCAATTAATTCCTGTAGAATAAAGAACTGCGAGAAGAGAAAGATTAAGAAACAGTTTTATGTGAGATGGTGAAGTCAGGTCACACTTTCAGGCAAATGGTTTGTAGGGTAACTTGTAAGAACAGCCGGATCCGTTTAGAAATCCCCAGACTGGTATAGGGTAAGGTTTGAATTGCTGAACTGGCTTTTATATGTAGGAAGAACGATAAACGTGAAGTATTTAGAGAAGAAGGTTGACAAGAAGCTTTAGCATTCCACCTTCTGAAAGGGAACTAGACCAACTGTCTTCAAAAATGATGACTTTAATAATATATCTAGTTTTGGAATTATTAATACTATAATTACTCATGGTGTGAATTATTTTCTTCTAGGTAGGTACAAGAAGGACTGATTCTGTACGAATGTTTTGAAATTACTGCACTGAGAGTATGTGCTGTAACAGAAGTTAGAAATGTTTCTTGATTGATCTAATGTTCTTCAGTTAATACAGTGCAGTGCTAGGTATGAACCATGCTGTTCTTTATTAAAAATGCGATGTGCTGAACATCGTTTTTGTACCTTCTTAAATCATTGCAATGTATTGGCAGTGTTTGTACTGGATTCTGTGTAAAACTAGAGATGCTGTATGAATGCTTAATAATGCTCCTTCTCGTACCTGTTTGGTGTCTTGGTCTGAGAAGTTCCTTTGCAAAAGAAGACAAGTCCAAGGCTAATATTTCTTGGAAATATTAATGTATTTGTTCTTTTAGGCTATGCTTTTATCACCCTTTGTTAATATGATGAAATGGAAATTTTCTGTCTGTTTGAGAGACAAAATCTTGTTTAGAAGACCAGTAACTGAGAAGTCTTGTGGATAATTAATAAGGGAACAGATTTGTTTGATGTTCCACCCAAAGACCACATGCCTGCAAGAGACAGGAGATTGGAAGGATAAAAGTTAGAGGACTTCTAACTCCCTGAAGTTTCTAAAGAAGTTGTAGATTTGAAAGCAAAGTTTTACCTGCAAAAATACAACCAGCAAATACAACCAGTTTGTCTTAGCTTTCCAAGCTCACCAGCTTTGAATTGGTACTTTCACATCGGACTTGTAGGCCCTTTGTTGCATCTAGCTCTAGGTCTTGTAGTCCTTACTACTGCAGGTAGATGGTACCCCTCAGTTTCATGTAGTCATGTAGATAAGGGTATTCCGTTTAATGTGCCCAGTGTTGGACTCGGGCACTTGAAAAACCTTGACCTGTAGCTCTAGCAGTATAAAAACTGCTGTACACAAGCGAGTAATGAGTGCAGTGTGTTTGTGAGCAGTGACTCAGGAAAGCAAAGGCAGGCTCTCCTTTCTCATCCTGCCGTCTCCTGTTTTGGATCGGGCTGAGGTGGTGCACGTGTTCCTGCAGGGCCTGGGAGCCCCCTGACCTTGCAGGGGGTCGGTAGCACATGGAGTTACCCCAGTCAATAGCCCTTGCCATTACGTGGCCTTGTAATGGGAGGAAGAGTGGTGTTGGGAGATTGTTAATGGTGTAAGGTTTTCCATCTCATGGTCTTTCAAATCTAACACCTGTTTTGGGGATTGAAAAGTCGTCAACATTGTGGTAACCTTCTGTACTGCCTGCTCATGTCCTGCCTGATCCAGCAAAATAGAAATTTGGTTTGTACCAATTCACTAGAGAACAGCAGAGCACATCTCACGCTTTTTTCCTCAAAGAAAAATGCAACCTGATAATCTCCTTCGTATGGTTTTGAAAATGCAGAGCTCTTTCTATAGTAAAATTCTGTGTATAAGCCACATTAAAGACAGTATATTGCTTTAAAATACAATCCTTCAAATCTCTTAGAAGGTATTCAACACTGCAGCCTTACTTTATCTCTCATCAGATTATATCAGATTTTCTGGCATGTGTTCCCTAAGCATTCGGAGTAATGAATCACTTTCATCTTGTGCAGGGCACACAGCGTGCATATACGTGCTGCCTCTACCTCCTGCACAGTGAATGAGGAATAAGAAGGTCGGTTCAGGATGTGGAGTTTTTCGGAAGTAAGTGCATACTTGTATTGAAAATATTCCACTTAGGTGACAATATTCGCTGTGTCCCATCCCTGCCCCCCCGCCCCTTGAAACAAGATAGCTTGTCAAAATCCAGTGTATGCCGTAAGAAGTATCTGGCTAAGTTAAGTCATTAAGTCAAGGCTTGATGCATATAAAAATTCTCAAATGTTTTATTTTCACCTGTTTTAACTTTTCCAGTCTGAAAGGGGACCTTTTGTTCAAGGTTTAAGCTAATGACAATACAGATGTTTTGGAAGTGTGTCGTGGGAATGAATCCTTTGGACCCATCTTCATACCTGTTTTCCTTTGCTTTTAACATGCTTTTTTTTCCCTGCTAGTTTGCTAAAAATGTGAAAATGTCCTTTTCATTTTCCCATTTTTGTGACAAGGATTATTTTTAATACTCCTCCCATAAATGATTTAGTAAAGAAAGTCATCTCGCTGCAGAGAAGTAAAATCTTCCCATAACTTCATTGAATAAAGGTCAGGGTTTGGTGTTGATATTAATGGAAAAGAGAAAGGAATTGTAAAATCTCTTCTAATATTTGTAGCTAGTCTCCAAAAGGAAAGGTTTAAACTACATCTCCTTATCATTTCCAGGTATTTGAAAACGCTTCTTTCCTCTGTTTGTCTGCCTCAAGTTCTTTATTTATCTGCAGTTGAGCATCCACCAAAACAAAGTTTCCATGCCTGCTGTTGAGGGTAGGATTGGTCTTCCCCTTAACAAGCTGCAATGGCATGAAAGCCCAGGACAAGGGGGATAGCAAAGGAAATGAAGTGACTCTCTGAGATGAAATAGCACACCAAAAATAATGTTTCCCGGTTCAGAGAAATAAGGCCATGTCAGATTGTCTGTGTGGCACATGGTTAGAGATGACAGTGCAGAAGATGAGAGCAGGGACTCTCTGCATTGTACTTCTGTGCCAGTTCTTAAACCCACATAGGAGGCAAACGGTAGCGCTGCTGCAGTCCTTCTACTGAGCCAGTGCATCCCGACACGCTTTAAATAGGACGTTTCGCACTAGGAGTAGAGCTGTGTCAATCACGGCTCGTCGATTGTTAAACTTCCGTGAGCTTTCAGACTCCTGTGATTTCAGTAGTGTGTATCTTGGCAAAAGGACATGCATTATTTCAAATGTCATCTGTAATAGCTTATAGACCTTTATAAAAAGTGCCCAATTTTTATCTGTCAAAGAAAGTTAAAGGAACAATATTTTTTAAGTGATAACCAGACTGATTTGAATTCCAGTAGGCACAGCAGAGCAATCTTTGAAAGAGCATTATGTTCAGAGATGTTTGAGGTCTGGTCGGAAGTCAGCAGGAGTTGATGGTAAGATTCAGATGTCAGTGGGCTGCAGAAGAGGCCCTTGGACAACGGCAGCAGTTGAGAAAGTGGCTTAAAACTACTTTCCAGCTCCCCCAAATTTGGATTTTTTTTATTTTCATGAGCCTTCCTGCGATCTCACATGTTCGTTTGAATGTTGGCAGGCTTCATGAAGGAAGTTAGCATTAGAGATTCAGGAAGGTCTATGTATTTGAAGGTCCTGAGGGCTGTGCTTGCTCTCGTGTTTGAGAAGGCAGTGGTGCTGCAGAGCAGCACATGTATGTGCACCTTTGCTTCATGTGTTCTCTTCTAGCACAGTGCTTTAACCCAAATCCTGGAAATAATCAGCATTTACTAGGTGGTATTGTGTGTCCGTCTTTTCCCCTTTTCTTTAACAGTCAGGTTCATGCTGGCTGGAAAATTTGCAAGTCATGAGTCTTAAGAATGTAGATTCAAACTTGAATTGTAAACCTTCCAAATAAGAGACCAAAGTAATGGGATTTAATAAAGTAAAAAATATTTTAGTTTTGACCTAAATTAACTCTCTCATGTGTTTGGAATCCATTTCCCTCTGTAGTTCACTGGGGAAAAAGGTGCTTATTTTTAGGTATGACACCAGTATTTCCTCTTCTTTTGTTGGTCGGCCATGCAGCTGAAAAAATACTCCTTTATTGTTACAGCAAAACTTGTGCGACCCTTCCTTGCATCTGTAGTCACATAGACAGCAGTGGAACAAAATCTGTGTTTGAGCCTAAGTCTAAATCAGAAGCAAATCCTTGATGACTATGTTATTATTCTAGCAGGA